>NC_054493.1:3413718-3588718 GCF_017639515.1 Carcharodon carcharias | reverse complement strand
GCGCAGCCGGGGTGGGCCCCATCTTGGTGGAGACGCGGAGACGGGCGCCATCTTGGTGAGGGAAGCGGGAATCCTGGTGCAACCCAAGGCGGCGGGCGCCATCTTGGTGAGGTAAGCGGGGGTGGGGGGGGGGGGTGGGTCTGGAGAAGCCACAGACGGTGGGCGCCATCTTGGTGAGGGAAGCGGGGGGCCTGGTGCAGCCCCAGGCAGCGACGGCGCCATCTTGGTGAGGGAAGTGGTCAAGCAAATGGCCTCCAGGTGACTGAGGGGGGCCTTGGAGAGGCCAAGGGAAGGGTCTTGTTGGTTGTGTTGTTGGGGGTGGGGAGTAGTTGGAAACACAGAGCAGCCCCCATCGCGGAGACGATATTCAGCAGGGACGTGGGGAGCAGAAGCGAGGGGGAGGTGGGGGGGGGGGGAGAGGGTCGGTGGAAGGAGGCCATTCGGCCCATCGAGATCATTCCGCGCCCCCCCTCGCCCAACACAACCCCCAACCTCATATTCCCGGGCCCAGCGTTTATCGCCCGTTCCCTGATTGCCCCCTCGAGAAGGTGGTGGGTGAGCCGCCCCCTTCAACAGCCGCGGCCCCACCCCCCGTGGTGTAGGTACATCCACCCCGCTGTTAGGGAGGGAGTGCCAGGATTTTGAGAGGGGCAGAGTGAGAGAGGCAGAGATAAAGGGGCAGAAATAGAGAGGCAGAGATAGAGAGGCTGAGTGAGAGAGGGGCAGAGTGAGAGGGGCGGAGTGAGGGGGTCAGAGAGAGAGATAGAGGGGCAGAGTGAGCCGGGCGGAGTGAGGGGGCAGAGTGAGAGGGTCAGAGGGAGAGGGTCAGAGGGAGAGGGTCAGAGTGAGAGGGTCAGAGTGAGAGGGGCAGAGTGAGAGGGGCAGAGTGAGAGGGGCAGAGTGAGAGGGGCAGAGTGAGAGGGGCAGAGTGAGAGAGGGGCAGAGTGAGAGGGGCAGAGATAGTGGGGCAGAGGTAAAGGGGCGGAGTGAGAGGGTCAGAGATTGAGAGGCGCAGAGTGAGAGTGGCAGAGTGACAGGATCAGAGAGTGAGAGGGGCAGAATCAGAGGGGCAGAGTGGGAAGAGATGGAGGGGCAGAGATGGAGGGGCAGAGATGGAGGTGCACAGAACGAGGGGCAGAGTGAGAGGGTCAGAGTGAGAGGGGCAGAGTGAGAGGGTCAGAGTGAGAGGGTCAGAGTGAGAGGGTCAGAGTGAGAGGGTCAGAGTGAGAGGGTCAGAGTGAGAGGGGCAGAGTGAGAGGGTCAGAGTGAGAGGGTCAGAGTGAGAGGGTTAAAGTGAGAGGGGCAGAGAGAGAGGGGCAGAGTGAGAGGGGCAGAGTGAGAGGGGCAGAGTGAGAGGGGCAGAGTGAGAGGGTCAGAGTGAGAGGGTCAGAGTGAGAGGGTCAGAGTGAGAGGGGCCGAGTGAGAGGGGCAGAGAGAGAGGGGCAGAGTGAGAGGGTTAGAGTGAGAGGGGCAGAGTGAGAGGGCAGAGTGAGAGGGGCAGAGTGAGAGGGGCAGGGAGAGAGAGTCAGAGTGAGAGGGTCAGAGTGAGAGGGTCAGAGTGAGAGGGGCAGAGTGAGAGGGTCAGAGTGAGAGGGGCAGAGTGAGAGGGTTAGAGTGAGAGGGGCAGAGTGAGAGGGCAGAGTGAGAGGGGCAGAGTGAGAGGGGCAGGGAGAGAGAGTCAGAGTGAGAGGGTCAGAGTGAGAGGGTCAGAGTGAGAGGGGCAGGGAGAGAGGGTCAGAGAGAGAGGGTCAGAGAGAGAGGGTCAGAGAGAGAGGGTCAGAGTGAGAGGGTCAGAGTGAGAGGGTCAGAGTGAGAGGGGCAGAGTGAGAGAGTCAGTGTGAGAGGGGCAGAGATTGAGGGGCGGAGTGAGAGGGGCAGAGATAGAGGGGCAATGTGAGAGGGTCAGAGTGAGAGAGGCAGAGAGAGAGTGAGAGGGGCTGAGTGAGAGAGGCAGAGAGAGAGTGAGAGGGGCTGAGTGAGAAGGGCAGAGAGAGACAGTTTGAGTGATGGGGCAGAGAGAAAGAGAATCAGAGTGAGAGTGTCAGAGTGAGAGGGGCAAAGAGAGATGGGCAGATTGAGAGGGGCAGAGTGAGAGTGGCAGAGTGAGAGTGGCAGAGTGAGAGTGGCAGAGTGAGAGTGGCAGAGTGAGAGGGGCAGAGTGAGAGTGGCAGAGTGAGAGGGGCAGAGTGAGAGGGGCAGAGTGAGAGCGGCAGAGTGAGAAGGGCAGAGTGAGAGGGGCAGAGTGAGAAGGGCAGAGTGAGAGGGGGAGAGTGAGAGGGGCAGAGTGAGAGAGTCAGAGTGAGAGTGTCAGAGTGAGAGGGGCAAAGAGAGATGGGCAGATTGAGAGGGGCAGAGTGAGAGTGGCAGAGTGAGAGTGGCAGAGTGAGAGTGGCAGAGTGAGAGGGGCAGAGTGAGAGTGGCAGAGTGAGAAGGGCAGAGTGAGAGGGGGAGAGTGAGATGGGCGGAGTGAGAGGGGGAGAGTGAGAGGGGTAGAGAATGAGGAGCAGAGAGAGAGGGGCGGAGAGAGAGAGAGTTAGAGTGAAAGAGTCAGAGTGAGAGGGGCAGAGTGAGAGGGGCAGAGTGAGGGGGCAGAGTCAGAGAGGCAGAGTGACGGGCAGATAGAGAGGGGCAGAGTCAGAGGGGCAGAGTGAGACGGGCGGAGTGAGAGGGGCAGAGTGACAGGAATAGAGAACGAGGAGCAGAGAGAGGGGCAGAGATAGAGAGGCAGAGTGAGGGGGGTCAGAGAGAGAGGGTCAGAGAGAGAGATAGAGAGGGGCAGAGTGAGATGGGCAGAGTGAGAGGGGCAGAGTGAGAGTGGCAGAGTGAGCCGGGCGGAGTGAGGGGGCAGAGTGAGAGGGTCAGAGAGAGAGGGTCAGAGAGAGAGATAGAGAGGGTCAGAGTGAGAGGGTCAGAGTGAGAGGGTCAGAGTGAGAGGGTCAGAGTGAGAGGGTCAGAGTGAGAGGGGCAGAGTGAGATGGGCAGGGAGAGAGAGTCAGAGTAAGAGGGTCAGATTGAGAGGGTCAGAGTGAGAGGGGCAGAGTGAGAGAGTCAGAGTGAGAGGGTCAGAGTGAGAGGGTCAGAGTGAGAGGGTCAGAGAGAGAGGGTCAGAGTGAGAGGGGCAGGGAGAGAGAGTCAGAGTAAGAGGGTCAGATTGAGAGGGTCAGAGTGAGAGGGGCAGGGAGAGAGAGCCAGAGTGAGAGGGTCAGAGTGAGAGGGTCAGAGTGAGAGGGTCAGAGTGAGAGGGGCAGAGTGAGAGAGTCAGAGTGAGAGGGGCAGAGTGAGAGGGGCAGAGATTGAGGGGCGGAGTGAGAGGGGCAGAGAGAGAGAGGGGCAGAGTGAGAAGGGCAGAGTGAGAGGGTCAGAGTGAGAGAGGCAGTGAGAGAGGCAGAGAGAGAGGCTGAGTGAGAGGGGCAGAGTGAGAGGGGCAGGGAGAGAGAGTCAGAGTGAGAGGGTCAGAGTGAGAGGGTCAGAGTGAGAGGGTCAGAGTGAGAGGGTCAGAGTGAGAGGGGCAGGGAGAGAGAGTCAGAGAGAGAGGGTCAGAGAGAGAGGGTCAGAGTGAGAGGGTCAGAGTGAGAGGGTCAGAGTGAGAGGGTCAGAGTGAGAGGGTCAGAGTGAGAGGGTCAGAGTGAGAGGGGCAGAGTGAGAGAGTCAGTGTGAGAGGGGCAGAGATTGAGGGGCGGAGTGAGAGGGGCAGAGATAGAGGGGCAATGTGAGAGGGTCAGAGTGAGAGAGGCAGAGAGAGAGTGAGAGGGGCTGAGTGAGAGAGGCAGAGAGAGAGTGAGAGGGGCTGAGTGAGAAGGGCAGAGAGAGACAGTTTGAGTGATGGGGCAGAGAGAAAGAGAATCAGAGTGAGAGTGTCAGAGTGAGAGGGGCAAAGAGAGATGGGCAGATTGAGAGGGGCAGAGTGAGAGTGGCAGAGTGAGAGTGGCAGAGTGAGAGTGGCAGAGTGAGAGTGGCAGAGTGAGAGGGGCAGAGTGAGAGTGGCAGAGTGAGAGGGGCAGAGTGAGAGCGGCAGAGTGAGAAGGGCAGAGTGAGAGGGGCAGAGTGAGAAGGGCAGAGTGAGAGGGGGAGAGTGAGAGGGGCAGAGTGAGAGAGTCAGAGTGAGAGTGTCAGAGTGAGAGGGGCAAAGAGAGATGGGCAGATTGAGAGGGGCAGAGTGAGAGTGGCAGAGTGAGAGTGGCAGAGTGAGAGTGGCAGAGTGAGAGGGGCAGAGTGAGAGTGGCAGAGTGAGAGGGGCAGAGTGAGAGGGGGAGAGTGAGATGGGCGGAGTGAGAGGGGGAGAGTGAGAGGGGTAGAGAATGAGGAGCAGAGAGAGAGGGGCGGAGAGAGAGAGAGTTAGAGTGAAAGAGTCAGAGTGAGAGGGGCAGAGTGAGAGGGGCAGAGTGAGGGGGCAGAGTCAGAGAGGCATAGTGACGGGAAGATAGAGAGGGGCAGAGTCAGAGGGGCAGAGTGAGACGGGCGGAGTGAGAGGGGCAGAGTGAGAGGAATAGAGAACGAGGAGCAGAGAGAGAGGCAGAGATAGAGGGGCAGAGATAGAGAGGCAGAGTGAGGGGGGTCAGAGAGAGAGGGTCAGAGTGAGAGATAGAGAGGGGCAGAGTGAGATGGGCAGAGTGAGAGGGGCAGAGTGAGAGTGGCAGAGTGAGCCGGGCGGAGTGAGGGGGCAGAGTGAGAGGGTCAGAGAGAGAGGGTCAGAGAGAGAGATAGAGAGGGTCAGAGTGAGAGGGTCAGAGTGAGAGGGTCAGAGTGAGAGGGTCAGAGTGAGAGGGGCAGAGTGAGAGGGGCAGAGTGAGATGGGCAGGGAGAGAGAGTCAGAGTAAGAGGGTCAGATTGAGAGGGTCAGAGTGAGAGGGGCAGAGTGAGAGAGTCAGAGTGAGAGGGTCAGAGTGAGAGGGTCAGAGTGAGAGGGTCAGAGAGAGAGGGTCAGAGTGAGAGGGGCAGGGAGAGAGAGTCAGAGTAAGAGGGTCAGATTGAGAGGGTCAGAGTGAGAGGGGCAGGGAGAGAGAGCCAGAGTGAGAGGGTCAGAGTGAGAGGGTCAGAGTGAGAGGGTCAGAGTGAGAGGGGCAGAGTGAGAGAGTCAGAGTGAGAGGGGCAGAGTGAGAGGGGCAGAGATTGAGGGGCGGAGTGAGAGGGGCAGAGAGAGAGAGGGGCAGAGTGAGAAGGGCAGAGTGAGAGGGTCAGAGTGAGAGAGGCAGTGAGAGAGGCAGAGAGAGAGGCTGAGTGAGAGAGGCAGAGAGAGAGTGGCAGAGAGAGAGGGGAAGAGAGAGAGAGGCAGAGAGAGAGAGAGGCAGAGTGAGCCGAGCGGAGTGAGAAGGTCAGAGTGAGTGAGGCAGAGAGAGAGTCAGAGTGAGACAGTCAGAGTGAGGGGTGCAGAGTGAGTGAGGCAGAGAGAGAGGCGCAGAAATAGAGGGGCAGAGATAGAGGGGCAGAGAGAAGGGCAGAGTGAGAGGGGCAGAGTGAGAGGGGCAGAGTGAGAGGGGCAGAGTGAGAAGGGCAGAGGGAGAGGGGCAGATTGAGGTGGCAGAGAGGCAGAGTGATGGGCAGAGTCTGAGAGTCAGAGTGAGAGGGGCAGAGTGAGAGAGACAGGCTCAGTGGAAGAATGAGAAAAAGAGAGACTGACTGACTCAGTTTCAGACAGAGAGAGACACAGGCTCAGGGGTGCGAGGGAGGGACAGGTTCAGTGGGTGAGAGAGAGAGTGAAAGACAGAGTGAGAGAGACAGAGAGAGAGAGTCAGAGTGAGAGAGAGTCAGAGTGAGAGAGTCAGAGTGAGAGAGAGTCAGAGTGAGAGGGGCCGAGTGAGAGGGGCCGAGTGAGAGAGGCAGAGAGAGAGGGGCAGAGAGAGGCAGAGTGAGAGAGGCAGAGTGAGAGAGGCAGAGTGAGAGGGGCAGAGAGAGGCAGAGTGAGAGAGGCAGAGTGAGAGAGGCAGAGTGAGAGGGGCAGAGAGAGAGGGGCAGAGTGAGAGAGGCAGAGTGAGAGAGGCAGAGTGAGAGAGGCAGAGTGAGAGAGGCAGAGTGAGAGAGTCAGAGAGAGAGAGAGTCAGAGAGTGAGAGGGGCCGAGTGAGAGAGGCAGAGTGAGAGGGGCATAGTGAGGGAGGCAGAGTGAGAGGGGCATAGTGAGGGAGGCAGAGTGAGAGGGGCAGAGTGAGAGTGACAGAGTGAGAGGGGCAGAGTGAGGGGGCAGATTGAGAGGGGTAGAGAGCGAGGAGCAGAATGAGAGAGGCAGAGAGAGAGAGTCAGAGTGAGGGGGCAGAGTGAGAGGGGCAGAGAGAGAGAGAGGCAGAGTGAGAGGGGCAGAGTGAGAGGGGCTGAGTCAGAGAGGCAGAGTGAGAGGGGCAGAGATAGAGGGGCAGAGATGGAGCGGCAGAGTGAGAGGGGCAGAGAGAGAGAGAGGCAGAGTGAGAGGGGCAGAGTGAGAGGGGCAGAGTGAGAGGGGCAGAGTGAGAGGGGCAGAGTGAGAGATGCAGAGTGAGAGGGGCAGAGTGAGAGGGGCAGAGATGGAGCGGCAGAGTGAGAGATGCAGAGTGAGAGGGGCAGAGTGAGAGAGGCAGAATGAGAGATGCAGAGTGAGAGGGGCAGAGTGAGAGGGGCAGAGATGGAGCGGCAGAGTGAGAGATGCAGAGTGAGAGGGGCAGAATGAGAGATGCAGAGTGAGAGGGGCAGAGTGAGAGAGGCAGAATGAGACGGGCAGAGTGAGAGGGGCAGAATGAGAGATGCAGAGTGTGAGGGGCAGAGTGTGAGGGGCAGAGTGAGAGGGGCAGAGTGTGAGGGGCAGATTGAGAGGGGCAGAGTGAGAGGGGCAGAGTGAGAGGGGCAGAGAGTGAGGGGCAGAGTGAGAGGGGCAGAGTGAGAGGGGCAGAGTGTGAGGGGCAGATTGAGAGGGGCAGATTGAGAGGGGCAGAGTGAGAGGGGCAGAGTGAGAGGGGCAGAGGGAGAGGGGCAGAGTGAGAGGGGCAGAGTGAGAGGGGCAGAGTGGGGGAGGCAGAGTGAGGGAGGCAGAGTGAGGGAGGCAGAGTGAGGGAGGCAGAGAGAGGGGGCAGAGTGAGAGAGGCAGAGTGAGAGGGGCAGAGTGAGAGGGGCAGAGTGAGAGGGGCAGAGAGAGAGGGGCAGAGTGAGAGGGGCAGAGTGAGAGGGGCAGAGTGAGAGGGGCGGAGTGAGAGGGGTGGAGTGAGAGGGGCAGATTGTGGGGGCTGAGTGAGGGAGGCAGAGTGAGGGAGGCAGAGTGAGGGAGGCAGAGTGAGTGAGGCAGAGTGAGGGAGGCAGAGTGAGGGAGGCAGAGTGAGGGAGGCAGAGTGAGAGTGGCAGAGTGAGAGTGGCAGAGAGAGAGAGAGGGGCAGAGTGAGAGTGGTAGAGAGCGAGGAGCAGAGTGAGAGAGGCAGAGAGAGAGGGGTAGAGAGCGAGGAGCAGAGTGAGAGAGGCAGAGAGAGAGAGTCAGAGTGAGACAGACCGAGTGAGAGGGACCGAGTGAGAGGGGCCGAGTGAGAGAGGTGGAGAGTCAGAGTGAGAGGGGCAGAGTGAGAGGGGCAGAGTGAGATGGGCGGAGTGAGAGGGGGAGAGTGAGAGGGGCAGAGTGAGATGGGCGGAGTGAGAGGGGGAGAGTGAGAAGGGCAGAGTGAGAGGGGCAGAGCGAGAGGGGCAGAGTGAGATGGGCGGAGTGAGAGGGGGAGAGTGAGAGGGGTAGAGAATGAGGAGCAGAGAGAGAGGGGCGGAGAGAGGTGGAGAGAGAGAGAGTTAGAGTGAAAGAGTCAGAGTGAGAAGGGCAGAGTGAGAGGGGCAGAGTGAGGGGTCAGAGTGAGGGGGCAGAGTGAGAGGGGCAGAGTGAGGGGGCAGAGTCAGAGAGGCAGAGTGACGGGCAGATAGAGAGGGGCAGATAGAGAGGGGCAGAGTGAGACGGGCGGAGTGAGAGGGGCAGAGTGAGAGGAATAGAGAACGAGGAGCAGAGAGAGAGGCAGAGATAGAGGGGCAGAGATAGAGGGGCAGAGTGAGGGGGGTCAGAGAGAGAGAGAGAGAGAGGGGCAGAGTGAGAGGGGCAGAGTGAGAGGGGCAGAGTGAGAGTGGCAGAGTGAGCCAGGCGGAGTGAGGGGGCAGAGTGAGAGGGTCAGAGAGAGAGGGTCAGAGAGAGAGATAGAGAGGGTCAGAGTGAGAGGGGCAGATTGAGAGGGTCAGAGTGAGAGGGTCAGAGAGAGAGGGTCAGAGTGAGAGGGGCAGGGAGAGAGAGTCAGAGTAAGAGGGTCAGAGTGAGAGGGTCAGAGTGAGAGGGTCAGAGTGAGAGGGTCAGAGAGAGAGGGTCAGAGTGAGAGGGGCAGGGAGAGAGAGTCAGAGTAAGAGGGTCAGATTGAGAGGGTCAGAGTGAGAGGGGCAGGGAGAGAGAGTCAGAGTGAGAGGGTCAGAGTGAGAGGGTCAGAGTGAGAGGGTCAGAGTGAGAGGGGCAGAGTGAGAGGGGCAGAGATTGGGGGCGGAGTGAGAGGGGCAGAGAGAGAGAGGGGCAGAGTGAGAAGGGCAGAGTGAGAGGGTCAGAGTGAGAGAGGCAGTGAGAGAGGCAGAGAGAGAGGCAGAGAGAGAGAGGCAGAGTGAGAGAGGCAGAGTGAGAGAGGCAGAGTGAGAGCGGCAGAGTGAGAGGGGCAGAGATTGAGGGGCAGAGAGAGAGGGGAAGAGAGAGAGAGGCAGAGAGAGAGAGAGGCAGAGTGAGCCGAGCGGAGTGAGAAGGTCAGAGTGAATGAGGCAGAGAGAGAGAGTCAGAGTGAGACAGTCATAGTGAGAGGTGCAGAGTGAGTGAGGCAGAGAGAGAGGCAGAGAGAGAGGCGCAGAAATAGAGGCGCAGAGATAGAGGGGCAGAGATAGAGGGGCAGAGAGAAGGGCAGAGTGAGAAGGGCAGAGTGAGAGGGGCAGAGTGAGAGGGGCAGAGTGAGAGGGGCAGAGTGAGAAGGGCAGAGGGAGAGGGGCAGATTGAGGTGGCAGAGAGGCAGAGTGATGGGCAGAGTCTGAGAGTCAGAGTGAGAGGGGCAGAGTGAGAGGGGCAGAGTGAGAGGGGCAGAGTGAGAGAGACAGGCTCAGTGGAAGAATGAGAAAAAGAGAGACTGACTGACTCAGTTTCAGACAGAGAGAGACACAGGCTCGGGTGCGAGGGAGGGACAGGTTCAGTGGGTGAGAGAGAGAGTGAAAGACAGAGTGAGAAAGACAGAGAGAGAGAGTCAGAGTGAGAGAGAGTCAGAGTGAGAGAGTCAGAGTGAGAGAGAGTCAGAGTGAGAGGGGCCGAGTGAGAGGGGCCGAGTGAGAGGGGCCGAGTGAGAGGGGCCGAGTGAGAGAGGCAGAGAGAGAGGGGCAGAGAGAGGCAGAGTGAGAGAGGCAGAGTGAGAGAGGCAGAGTGAGAGGGGCAGAGAGAGGCAGAGTGAGAGAGGCAGAGTGAGAGAGGCAGAGTGAGAGGGGCAGAGTGAGAGGGGCAGAGTGAGAGAGGCAGAGTGAGAGAGGCAGAGTGAGAGAGGCAGAGTGAGAGAGGCAGAGTGAGAGGGGCAGAGAGAGAGAGAGGCAGAGTGAGAGAGGCAGAGTGAGAGAGGCAGAGTGAGAGAGGCAGAGTGAGGGAGGCAGAGTGAGGGAGGCAGAGTGAGAGGGGCATAGTGAGGGAGGCAGAGTGAGAGGGGCAGAGAGAGAGAGAGTCAGAGTGCGAGGGGCAGAGTGCGAGGGGCAGAGTGAGAGGGGCAGAGTGCGAGAGGTGGAGAGAGAGATTCAGAGTGAGGGGGCAGAGTGAGACGGGCCGAGTGAGAGAGGCAGAGTGAGGGAGGCAGAGTGAGAGGGGCAGAGAGAGAGAGAGTCAGAGTGCGAGGGGCAGAGTGCGAGGGGCAGAGTGCGAGGGGCAGAGTGAGAGGGGCAGAGTGCGAGAGGTGGAGAGAGAGATTCAGAGTGAGGGGGCAGAGACGGGCCGAGTGAGAGAGGCAGAGTGAGAGGGGCAGAGTGAGAGGGGTGGAGTGAGAGGGGTGGAGTGAGAGGGGCGGAGTGAGAGGGGCGGAGTGAGAGGGGCGGAGTGAGAGGGGCGGAGTGAGAGGGGTGGAGTGAGAGGGGCAGATTGAGGGGGCTGAGTGAGAGAGGCAGAGTGAGGGAGGCAGAGTGAGAGAGGCAGCGATAGATGGGCAGAGAGAGAGAGAGGGGCAGAGTGAGAAGGGCAGAGTGAGAAGGGCAGAGTGAGAGAGGCAGAGTGAGAGAGGCAGAGTGAGAGGGGCTGAGTGAGAGGAGCAGAAATAGAGGGGCAGAGATAGAGGGGCGGAGTGAGAGGGCCGGAGTGAGAGGGGCGGAGTGTGAGGGGCAGAGTGAGGGGGCAGAGTGAGGGAGGCAGAGTGAGGGGGCAGAGTGAGGGAGGCAGAGTGAGGGAGGCAGAGTGAGAGAGGCAGAGAGAGAGAGAGGCAGAGAGAGAGAGGCAGAGTGAGAGGGTCAGAGAGTGAGAGGGGCAGAGATTGAGAGGGGCAGAGTGAGAAGGGCAGAGTGAGAGCGGCAGAGTGAGAGGGTCAGAGAGAGAGAGGGTCAGAGAGTGAGAAGGGCAGAGTGAGAAGGGCTGAGTGAGGGAAGCAGAGAGAGAGGGGTAGAGTGAGAGAGGCAGAGTAAGAGGGGCGGAGTGAGAGGGGCAGATTGAATGGGGCAGTGGGACAGGGGCAGAGTGAGAGAGGCAGAGGGAGAGGGTGGAGTGAGAGGGGCAGAGTCAGAGAGGCAGAGTCAGAGAGGCAGAGTGAGAGGGGCAGAGTGAGAGGGGCAGAGTGAGAGGGGCAGAGTGAGAGGGGCAGAGTGAGAGGGGTAGAGAGCGAGGAGCAGAGTGAGAGGGGTAGGTTGAGAGGGGCAGAGTGAGAGTGGCAGATTGAGAGGGGTAGAGAGCGAGGAGCAGAGTGAGAGAGGCAGAGTGAGAGGGACCGAGTGAGGGAGGCGGAGAGAGAGAGTCAGAGTGAGGGGGCAGAGTGAGAGGGGCAGAGTGAGAGTGACAGAGTGAGAGTGACAGAGTGAGAGGGGCAGAGTGAGAGTGACAGAGTGAGAGGGGCAGAGTGAGAAGGGCAGAGTGAGAGTGGCAGATTGAGAGGGGTAGAGAGCGAGGAGCAGAATGAGAGAGGCAGAGAGAGAGAGTCAGAGTGAGGGGGCAGAGTGAGAGGGGCAGAGAGAGAGAGAGGCAGAGTGAGGGAGGCAGAGAGAGAGGGGCAGAGAGAGAGGGGAAGAGTGAGGGAGGCAGAGTGAGGGAGGCAGAGTGAGGGAGGCAGAGTGAGGGAGGCAGAGAGAGAGGGGCAGAGAGAGAGAGGGGCAGAGAGAGAGAGGGGCAGAGAGAGAGAGGGGCAGAGTGAGAGGGGCAGATTGAAAGGGGCAGTTTGAGAGGGGGAGAGCGAGTGGGGCGGATTGAGAGGGTCAGAGGGATAGCAGCAGAGTGAGAGGGGCAGATTGAGAGGGGCAGAGAGAGGCAAAGAGGCAGAGTGAGATGGACAGAGTGGGAGAGGCTTAGTGAGATAGGCAGAGTGAGGGGGCAGAGTGAGAGAGAGGCAGAGAGGGAGAGGCAGAGATAGAGGGCAGAGTGAGAGGGGCAGAGTGAGAGGGGCAGAGTGATAGTGGTAGAGAGAGAGGGTCAGTAAGAGAGAGGGGATCGGCAGGGTAAGTGGGGCAGTATGAGAGCGGCAGAGTGAGAGGGGCAGAGTGAAAGAGGCTTAGTCAGAGGGGCCGTGTGAGAGGGGCAGAGATAGAGGCGCAGAGATGGGGGTCAGAGATAGAGGGGCAAAGTGAGGGGGTCAGAGGAAGAGGGGCAGAGTGAGAGGGGCAGAGAAAGAGGGGCAGAGTGAGAGGGGCAGAGATAGAGTGGAAGAGTGAGAGGGGCAGAGTGAGAGAGGGGATGGGCAGAGTAAGTGGGGCAGAATGAGAGGGGCAGAGTGTGAGAGGGAGAGTGAGAGGGGCTGAGTGAGAGGGGCCGAGTGAGATGGGCAGAGTGAGAGAGGGAGAGTGAGAGGGGCCGAATGAGAGGGGCAGAATGAGAGGGGCAGAGATAGAGGGGCAGAGATAGAGGGGCAGAGATAGAGGGGCAGAGATAGAGGGGCAGAATGAGTGGGGTGGAGTGAGAGAGGGGCAGGGAGAGAGAGAGGCAGAGATAAAGGGGCAGAGTGAGAGGGGCAGAGTGATAGTGGTAGAGATAGAGGGGCAGAAAGAGAGTGGGGATGGGCAGAGTAAGTGGGGCAGTATGAGAGCGGCAGAGTGAGAGGGGCAGAGTGAGAGGGGCAGAGTGAGAGGGGCAGAGTGAGAGGGGCAGAGTGAGATGGGCAGAGATAGAGGCGCAGACATAGAGGGGCAGAGATAGAGGGGCAAAGTGAGAGGGGCAAAGCGAGAGTGGCAGAGTGAGAGGGGCAGAGTGAGAGAGGCAGAGTGAGAGGGGCAGAGATAGAGGCGCAGAGATGGGGGCAGAGAGAGAGGGGCAAAGTGAGAGGGGCAGAGATAGAGGTGCAGAGAAGGAGGGGCAGAGTGAGAGGGGCAGAGTGTGAGAGAGAGAGTGAGAGGTGCCGAGTGAGAGGGGAAGAGTGAGGGGGCAGAGTGAGAGGGGCCGAGTGAAAGGGGAAGAGTGAGTGGGGCCGAGTGAGAGGGGAAGAGTGAGAGGGGCAAATTGAGAGGGGCAGATTGAGTGGGGCATGGTGAGGGGGCAGAGGGAGAGGGGCAGAGGGAGAGGGGCTGAGCGAGAGGGACAGAGGGAGAGCGACTGAGTGAGAGTGGCAAATTGAGTGGGGCAGATTGAGAGGGGGACAGTGAGAGGGGCAGATTGAGAGGGGCAGAGAGAGGCAAAGAGGGGCAGAGTGAGATGGACAGAGTGAGAGGAGCAGAGTGAGAGGAGCAGAGTGAGAGGAGCAGAGTGAGAGGGGCAGAGAGCGAGAGGCAGAGTGAGAAGGGCAGAGAGAGAGAGGCAGAGTGAGAAGGGCAGAGTGAGAGGGGCAGAGTGAGAGAGGGGCAGAGTGAGAAGGGCAGAGTGAGAGGGGCAGAGTGAGAGGGGGAGAGCGAGAGGGGCGGATTGAGAGGGGCAGAGGGATAGCAGCAGATTGAGAGGGGCAGAGAGAGGCCATGAGGCAGAGTGAGATGGACAGAGTGGGAGAGGCTTAGTGAGAGGGGCAGAGACAGAGAGGCAGAGATAGAGGCGCAGAGAAAGAGGGGCAGAAATCGAGGGGCAGAATGAGAGGGGCAGAGTAAGAGAGGCTTAGTGTGAGAGGGAGAGTGAGTGGGGCCGAGTGTGAGGGGCCGAGTGAGAGGGGAAGAGTGAGAGGGGCAGAGAGAGAGGGGCAGAGATAGAGGCGCAGAGATAGGGGGCAGAGTTAGAGGGGTAAAGTGAGAGGGGCTGAGTGAGAGGGTCAGAGTGAGATGGGCAGAGTGAGTGGGGCAGAGATAGAGGCGCAGACATAGTGGGGCAGATATAGAGGGGCAAAGTGAGAGGGGCAGTTTGAGAGGGGCAGAGTGAGAGATGCTTAGTGAAAATGGCAGAGTGAGGAGGGCAGAGTGAGGAGGGCAGAGTGAGAGGGGCAGAGTGAGAGGGGCAGAGTGAGAGGGGCAGAGTGAGAGGGGCAAATTGAGAGGGGCAGATTGAGTGGGGCATGGTGAGGGGGCAGAGGGAGAGGGGCAGAGGGAGAGGGGCTGAGCGAGAGGGACAGAGGGAGAGCGGCTGAGTGAGAGTGGCAAATTGAGTGGGGCAGATTGAGAGGGGGACAGTGAGAGGGGCAGATTGAGAGGGGCAGAGAGAGGCAAAGAGGGGCAGAGTGAGATGGACAGAGTGAGAGGAGCAGAGTGAGTGGAGCAGAGTGAGTGGGGCAGAGTGAGTGGGGCAGAGTGAGTGGGGCAGAGTGAGTGGGGCAGAGTGAAAGAGGGGCAGAGATAGAGGGGCAGAATGAGTGGGGTGGAGTGAGAGAGGGGCAGAGAGAGAGCGAGGCAGAGAGGGCGAGGCAGAGAGAGAGAGGCAGAGTGAAAGAGGGGCAGAGTGAGAGAGGCAGAGTGAGAGAGGCAGAGTGAGAGAGGCAGAGAGAGAGGCGCAGAGTGAAAGAGGTGCAGAGTGAAAGAGGCGCAGAGTGAAAGAGGCGCAGAGTGAAAGAGGGGCAGAGTGAGAGAGGCAGAGTGAGAGGGGCAGAGTGAGAGAGGCAGAGTGAGAGAGGCAGAGTGAGGGGGCAGAGTGAGAGAGGCAGAGTGAGAGAGGCTGAGTGAGAGAGGCAGAGAGGGGCAGAGATAGAGGGGCAGAATGAGTAGGGTGGAGTGAGAGAGGGGCAGAGAGATAGAGGCAGAGAGAGAGAGAGGCAGAGATAGAGGGGCAGAGTGAGAGGGGCAGAGTGATAGAGGCAGAGTGAGGGGGTAGAGAAAGAGGTGCAGAGAAAGAGGGGCAGAAATAGAGGGGCAGAATGAGAGGGTCAGAGTGAGAGAGGCTTAGTGAGAGGGGCAGGGTGAGAGGGGCAGACTGAGAGGGGCAGAGATAGAGGTGAAGAGAAAGAGGGGCAGAGTGAGAGGGGCAGAGTGAGAGGGGCAGAGTGAGAGAGGGAGAGTGAGAGGGGCAGAGTGAGAGGGGCAGAGTGTGAGAGGGAGAGTGAGAGGGGCCGAGTGAGGGGGAAGAGTGAGAGGGGCCGAGTGAGAGGGGAAGAGTGGTAGGGGCAGAGTGAGAGAGGTGATGGGCAGAGTAAGTGGGGCAGAGTGAGAGGAGCACAGTGAGAGGGGCAGAGTGAGAGGGGCAGAGTGAGAGGGGCAGAGTGGGAGAGGGAGAGTGAGAGGGGCAGAGTGAGAGGGGCAGAGTAAGTGGGTCAGAATGAGAGTGGCAGAGTGAGAGGGGCAGAGTGAGAGGGGCAGAGTGAGAGGGGCAGAGATAGATGGGCAGAGATAGATGGGCAGAGATAGAGGGGCAAAATGAGAGGGGGAGTTTGAGAGGGGCAGAGTGAGAGAGGCTTAGTGATTGTGGCAGAGTGAGAAGGGCAGAGTGAGAAGGGCAGATTGAGAGGGGCAGATTGAAAGGGGCAGTTTGAGAGGGGGAGAGCGAGAGGGGCGGATTGAGAGGGGCAGAGGGATAGCAGCAGATTGAGAGGGGCAGAGAGAGGCCATGAGGCAGAGTGAGATGGACAGAGTGGGAGAGGCTTAGTGAGAGGGGCAGAGTGAGAGGGGCAGAGATAGAGGCGCAGAGATAGAGGGGCAGAATGAGAGGGGCAGAGTAAGAGAGGCTTAGTGTGAGAGGGAGAGTGAGTGGGGCCGAGTGTGAGGGGCCGAGTGAGGGGGAAGAGTGAGGGGGAAGAGTGAGAGGGGCAGAGAGAGAGGGGCAGAGAGAGAGGGGCAGAGATAGAGGCGCAGAGATAGGGGGCAGAGTAAGAGGGGTAAAGTGAGAGGGGCTGAGTGAGAGGGGCAGAGTGAGTGGGGCAGAGATAGAGGCGCAGACATAGTGGGGCAGATATAGAGGGGCAAAGTGAGAGGGGCAGTTTGAGAGGGGTAGGGTGAGAGATGCTTAGTGAGAATGACAGAGTGAGGAGGGCAGAGTGAGAGGGGCAGAGTGAGAAGGGCAAATTGAGAGGGGCAGATTGAGTGGGGCATGGTGAGAGGGGCAGAGGGAGAGGGGCAGAGGGAGAGGGGCTGAGCGAGAGGGGCAGAGGGAGAGCGGCTGAGTGAGAGTGGCAAATTGAGTGGGGCAGATTGAGAGGGGGACAGTGAGAGGGGCAGATTGAGAGGGGCAGAGAGAGGCAAAGAGGGGCAGAGTGAGATGGACAGAGTGAGAGGAGCAGAGTGAGAGGAGCAGAGTGAGAGGAGCAGAGCGAGAGGAGCAGAGCGAGAGGAGCAGAGCGAGAGGAGCAGAGCGAGAGGGGCAGAGTGAGTGGGGCAGAGTGAGTGGGGCAGAGTGAGTGGGGCAGAGTGAGTGGGGCAGAGTGAGTGGGGCAGAGTGAGTGGGGCAGAGTGAAAGAGGGGCAGAGATAGAGGGGCAGAATGAGTGGGGTGGAGTGAGAGAGGGGCAGAGAGAGAGCGAGGCAGAGAGGGCGAGGCAGAGAGGGCGAGGCAGAGAGAGAGAGGCAGAGTGAAAGAGGGGCAGAGTGAGAGAGGCAGAGTGAGAGAGGCAGAGTGAGAGAGGCAGAGTGAGAGAGGCAGAGTGAGAGAGGCAGAGAGAGAGGCGCAGAGTGAAAGAGGTGCAGAGTGAAAGAGGCGCAGAGTGAAAGAGGCGCAGAGTGAAAGAGGGGCAGAGTGAGAGAGGCAGAGTGAGAGGGGCAGAGTGAGAGAGGCAGAGTGAGAGAGGCAGAGTGAGGGGGCAGAGTGAGAGAGGCAGAGTGAGAGAGGCTGAGTGAGAGAGGCAGAGAGGGGCAGAGATAGAGGGGCAGAATGAGTAGGGTGGAGTGAGAGAGGGGGCAGAGAGATAGAGGCAGAGAGAGAGAGAGGCAGAGATAGAGGGGCAGAGTGAGAGGGGCAGAGTGATAGAGGCAGAGTGAGGGGGTAGAGAAAGAGGTGCAGAGAAAGAGGGGCAGAAATAGAGGGGCAGAATGAGAGGGTCAGAGTGAGAGAGGCTTAGTGAGAGGGGCAGGGTGAGAGGGGCAGACTGAGAGGGGCAGAGATAGAGGTGAAGAGAAAGAGGGGCAGAGTGAGAGGGGCAGAGTGAGAGGGGCAGAGTGAGAGAGGGAGGGTGAGAGGGGCAGAGTGAGAGGGGCAGAGTGTGAGAGGGAGAGTGAGAGGGGCCGAGTGAGGGGGAAGAGTGAGAGGGGCCGAGTGAGAGGGGAAGAGTGGTAGGGGCAGAGTGAGAGAGGTGATGGGCAGAGTAAGTGGGGCAGAGTGAGAGGAGCACAGTGAGAGGGGCAGAGTGAGAGGGGCAGAGTGAGAGGGGCAGAGTGGGAGAGGGAGAGTGAGAGGGGCAGAGTGAGAGGGGCAGAGTAAGTGGGTCAGAATGAGAGTGGCAGAGTGAGAGGGGCAGAGTGAGAGGGGCAGAGTGAGAGGGGCAGAGTGAGAGGGGCAGAGATAGATGGGCAGAGATAGATGGGCAGAGATAGAGGGGCAAAATGAGAGGGGGAGTTTGAGAGGGGCAGAGTGAGAGAGGCTTAGTGATTGTGGCAGAGTGAGAAGGGCAGAGTGAGAAGGGCAGATTGAGAGGGGCAGATTGAAAGGGGCAGTTTGAGAGGGGGAGAGCGAGAGGGGCGGATTGAGAGGGGCAGAGGGATAGCAGCAGATTGAGAGGGGCAGAGAGAGGCCATGAGGCAGAGTGAGATGGACAGAGTGGGAGAGGCTTAGTGAGAGGGGCAGAGTGAGAGGGGCAGAGATAGAGGCGCAGAGATAGAGGGGCAGAATGAGAGGGGCAGAGTAAGAGAGGCTTAGTGTGAGAGGGAGAGTGAGTGGGGCCGAGTGTGAGGGGCCGAGTGAGGGGGAAGAGTGAGGGGGAAGAGTGAGAGGGGCAGAGAGAGAGGGGCAGAGAGAGAGGGGCAGAGATAGAGGCGCAGAGATAGGGGGCAGAGTAAGAGGGGTAAAGTGAGAGGGGCTGAGTGAGAGGGGCAGAGTGAGTGGGGCAGAGATAGAGGCGCAGACATAGTGGGGCAGATATAGAAGGGCAAAGTGAGAGGGGCAGTTTGAGAGGGGTAGGGTGAGAGATGCTTAGTGAGAATGACAGAGTGAGGAGGGCAGAGTGAGAGGGGCAGAGTGAGAAGGGCAAATTGAGAGGGGCAGATTGAGTGGGGCATGGTGAGAGGGGCAGAGGGAGAGGGGCAGAGGGAGAGGGGCTGAGCGAGAGGGGCAGAGGGAGAGCGGCTGAGTGAGAGTGGCAAATTGAGTGGGGCAGATTGAGAGGGGGACAGTGAGAGGGGCAGATTGAGAGGGGCAGAGAGAGGCAAAGAGGGGCAGAGTGAGATGGACAGAGTGAGAGGAGCAGAGTGAGAGGAGCAGAGTGAGAGGAGCAGAGCGAGAGGAGCAGAGCGAGAGGAGCAGAGCGAGAGGAGCAGAGCGAGAGGGGCAGAGTGAGTGGGGAAGAGTGAAAGAGGGGCAGAGAGAGAGGGGCAGAATGAGTGGGGTGGAGTGAGAGAGGGGCAGAGAGAGAGCGAGTCAGAGAGGGCGAGGCAGAGAGAGAGAGAGGCAGAGATAGAGGCGCAGAGTGAAAGAGGGGCAGAATGAGAGAGACAGAGTGAGATGGGCAGAGTGAGAGAGGCTGAGTGAGAGAGGCTGAGTGAGAGAGGCTGAGTGAGAGAGGCAGAGATAGAGGGGCAGAGATAGAGGGGCAGAGATAGAGGGGCAGAGATAGAGGGGCAGAGATAGAGGGGCAGAATGAGTAGGGTGGAGTGAGAGAGGGGCAGAGAGATAGAGGCAGAGAGATAGAGGCAGAGAGAGAGAGGCAGAGATAGAGGGGCAGAGTGAGAGGGGCAGAGTGATAGAGGCAGAGTGAGGGGGTAGAGAAAGAGGTGCAGAGAAAGAGTGGTAGAAATAGAGGGGCAGAATGAGAGGGTCAGAGTGAGAGAGGCTTAGTGAGAGGGGCAGGGTGAGAGGGGCAGAGATCGAGGTGAAGAGAAAGAGGGGAAGAGTGAGAGGGGCAGAGTGAGTGGGGCAGAGTGAGAGAGGGGCAGAGTGAGAAGGGCAGAGTGAGAAGGGCAGAGTGAGAGGGGCAGAGTGAGAGGGGGAGAGCGAGAGGGGCGGATTGAGAGGGGCAGAGGGATAGCAGCAGATTGAGAGGGGCAGAGAGAGGCCATGAGGCAGAGTGAGATGGACAGAGTGGGAGAGGCTTAGTGAGAGGGGCAGAGTGAGAGGGGCAGAGTGAGAGGGGCAGAGTGAGAGGGGCAGAGATAGAGGCGCAGAGATAGAGGGGCAGAATGAGAGGGGCAGAGTAAGAGAGGCTTAGTGTGAGAGGGAGAGTGAGTGGGGCCGAGTGTGAGGGGCCGAGTGAGGGGGAAGAGTGAGAGGGGCAGAGAGAGAGGGGCAGAGATAGAGGCGCAGAGATGGGGGCAGAGTTAGAGGGGTAAAGTGAGAGGGGCTGAGTGAGAGGGTCAGAGTGAGAGGGGCAGAGTGAGTGGGGCAGAGATAGAGGCGCAGACATAGTGGGGCAGATATAGAGGGGCAAAGTGAGAGGGGCAGTTTGAGAGGGGTAGGGTGAGAGATGCTTAGTGAGAATGGCAGAGTGAGGAGGGCAGAGTGAGGAGGGCAGAGTGAGAGGGGCAGAGTGAGAAGGGCAAATTGAGAGGGGCAGATTGAGTGGGGCATGGTGAGAGGGGCAGAGGGAGAGGGGCAGAGGGAGAGGGGCTGAGCGAGAGGGGCAGAGGGAGAGCGGCTGAGTGAGAGTGGCAAATTGAGTGGGGCAGATTGAGAGGGGGACAGTGAGAGGGGCAGATTGAGAGGGGCAGAGAGAGGCAAAGAGGGGCAGAGTGAGATGGACAGAGTGAGAGGAGCAGAGTGAGAGGAGCAGAGTGAGAGGAGCAGAGTGAGAGGAGCAGAGCGAGAGGGGCAGAGTGAGTGGGGCAGAGTGAGTGGGGCAGAGTGAAAGAGGGGCAGAGAGAGAGGGGCAGAATGAGTGGGGTGGAGTGAGAGAGGGGCAGAGAGAGAGCGAGGCAGAGAGGGCGAGGCAGAGAGAGAGAGAGGCAGAGATAGAGGCGCAGAGTGAAAGAGGGGCAGAATGAGAGAGACAGAGTGAGATGGGCAGAGTGAGAGAGGCAGAGTGAGAGAGGCAGAGTGAGAGAGGCAGAGTGAGAGAGGCAGAGTGAGAGAGGCTGAGTGAGAGAGGCAGAGAGGGGCAGAGATAGAGGGGCAGAGATAGAGGGGCAGAATGAGTAGGGTGGAGTGAGAGAGGGGCAGAGAGATAGAGGCAGAGAGATAGAGGCAGAGAGAGAGAGGCAGAGATAGAGGGGCAGAGTGAGAGGGGCAGAGTGATAGAGGCAGAGTGAGGGGGTAGAGAAAGAGGTGCAGAGAAAGAGTGGTAGAAATAGAGGGGCAGAATGAGAGGGTCAGAGTGAGAGAGGCTTAGTTAGAGGGGAAGAGTGAGTGGGGCCGAGTGAGTGGGGCCGAGTGAGAGGGGCAGAGTGAGAGAGGCAGATTGAGAGGTGCAGAGATAGAGGCGCAGAGATGGGGGGCGGAGATAGAGGGGCAGAGATAGAGGGGCAGAGTGTGAGAGGGAGAGTGAGAGGGGCAGAGTGAGAGGGGCAGAGTGAGAAGGGCAAATTGAGAGGTGCAGATTGAATGGGGCATGGTGAGAGGAGCAGAGGGAGAGGGGCCGAGGGAGAGGGACAGAGGGAGAGGGGCTGAGCGAGAGGGGCAGAGGGAGAGCGGCTGAGTGAGAGGGGCAAATTGAGTGGGGCAGATTGAGAGGGACAGAGTGAGAGGGGCAGAGTGAGAGGGCAGAGTGAAAGAGGGGCAGAGATAGAGGGGCAGAATGAGTGGGGTGGAGTGAGAGAGGGGCAGAGAGAGAGAAGCAGAGAGAGAGAAGCAGAGAGAGAGGGGCAGAGTGAGAGGGGCAGAATGAGAGGGTCAGAGTGAGAGAGGGAGAGTGAGTGGGGCCGAGTGAGAGGGGAAGAGTGAGAGAGGGGCAGAGTGAGAGGGGCAGAATGAGAGGGTCAGAGTGAGAGAGGGAGAGTGAGTGGGGCCGAGTGAGAGGGGAAGAGTGAGAGAGGGGCAGAGTAAGTGGGTCAGAATGAGAGGGGCAGAGTGAGAGGGGCAGAGTGAGAGAGGCAAAGTGAGAGGGGCAGAGATAGAGGGGCAGAGTGAGAGGGGCAGAGTGTGAGAGGGAGAGTGTGAGAGGGAGAGTGAGAGGGGCCGAGTGGGAGGGGAAGAGTTAGAGGGGCAGATTGAGAGGGGCAGATTGAGAGGGGCAGATTGAGAGGGGCAGAGTGAGAGGGGAAGAGTGAGAGGGGCCGAGTGAGTTGGGCCGAGTGAGAGGGGAAGAGTGAGAGAGGGGATGGACAGAGTAAGTGGGGCAGAATGAGAGGGGCAAAGTGAGTGGGGCAGAGATAGAGGCGCAGAGATAGGGGGCAGAGATAGAGGGGTATAGTGAGAGGGGCAGAGTGAGAGGGGCAGAGATAGAGGCGCAGAGATAGAGGGGCAGAATGAGAGGGGCAGAGTAAGAGAGGCTTAGTGTGAGAGGGAGAGTGAGTGGGGCCGAGTGTGAGGGGCCGAGTGAGGGGGAAGAGTGAGGGGGAAGAGTGAGAGGGGCAGAGAGAGAGGGGCAGAGAGAGAGGGGACGAGATAGAGGCGCAGAGATAGGGGGCAGAGTAAGAGGGGTAAAGTGAGAGGGGCTGAGTGAGAGGGGCAGAGTGAGTGGGGCAGAGATAGAGGCGCAGACATAGTGGGGCAGATATAGAGGGGCAAAGTGAGAGGGGCAGTTTGAGAGGGGTAGGGTGAGAGATGCTTAGTGAGAATGGCAGAGTGAGGAGGGCAGAGTGAGAGGGGCAGAGTGAGAAGGGCAAATTGAGAGGGGCAGATTGAGTGGGGCATGGTGAGAGGGGCAGAGGGAGAGGGGCAGAGGGAGAGGGGCTGAGCGAGAGGGGCAGAGGGAGAGCGGCTGAGTGAGAGTGGCAAATTGAGTGGGGCAGATTGAGAGGGGGACAGTGAGAGGGGCAGATTGAGAGGGGCAGAGAGAGGCAAAGAGGGGCAGAGTGAGATGGACAGAGTGAGAGGAGCAGAGTGAGAGGAGCAGAGTGAGAGGAGCAGAGTGAGAGGAGCAGAGTGAGAGGAGCAGAGCGAGAGGAGCAGAGCGAGAGGAGCAGAGCGAGAGGAGCAGAGCGAGAGGAGCAGAGCGAGAGGGGCAGAGTGAGTGGGGCAGAGTGAAAGAGGGGCAGAGAGAGAGGGGCAGAATGAGTGGGGTGGAGTGAGAGAGGGGCAGAGAGAGAGCGAGTCAGAGAGGGCGAGGCAGAGAGAGAGAGAGGCAGAGATAGAGGCGCAGAGTGAAAGAGGGGCAGAATGAGAGAGACAGAGTGAGATGGGCAGAGTGAGAGAGGCTGAGTGAGAGAGGCTGAGTGAGAGAGGCTGAGTGAGAGAGGCAGAGATAGAGGGGCAGAGATAGAGGGGCAGAGATAGAGGGGCAGAGATAGAGGGGCAGAGATAGAGGGGCAGAATGAGTAGGGTGGAGTGAGAGAGGGGCAGAGAGAGAGAGGCAGAGAGAGAGAGGCAGAGATAGAGGGGCAGAGTGAGAGGGGCAGAGTGATAGAGGCAGAGTGAGGGGGTAGAGAAAGAGGTGCAGAGAAAGAGTGGTAGAAATAGAGGGGCAGAATGAGAGGGTCAGAGTGAGAGAGGCTTAGTGAGAGGGGCAGGGTGAGAGGGGCAGAGATCGAGGTGAAGAGAAAGAGGGGAAGAGTGAGAGGGGCAGAGTGAGTGGGGCAGAGTGAGAGAGGGGCAGAGTGAGAAGGGCAGAGTGAGAAGGGCAGAGTGAGAGGGGCAGAGTGAGAGGGGGAGAGCGAGAGGGGCGGATTGAGAGGGGCAGAGGGATAGCAGCAGATTGAGAGGGGCAGAGAGAGGCCATGAGGCAGAGTGAGATGGACAGAGTGGGAGAGGCTTAGTGAGAGGGGCAGAGTGAGAGGGGCAGAGTGAGAGGGGCAGAGATAGAGGCGCAGAGATAGAGGGGCAGAATGAGAGGGGCAGAGTAAGAGAGGCTTAGTGTGAGAGGGAGAGTGAGTGGGGCCGAGTGTGAGGGGCCGAGTGAGGGGGAAGAGTGAGAGGGGCAGAGAGAGAGGGGCAGAGATAGAGGCGCAGAGATGGGGGCAGAGTTAGAGGGGTAAAGTGAGAGGGGCTGAGTGAGAGGGGCAGAGTGAGTGGGGCAGAGATAGAGGCGCAGACATAGTGGGGCAGATATAGAGGGGCAAAGTGAGAGGGGCAGTTTGAGAGGGGTAGGGTGAGAGATGCTTAGTGAGAATGGCAGAGTGAGGAGGGCAGAGTGAGGAGGGCAGAGTGAGAGGGGCAGAGTGAGAAGGGCAAATTGAGAGGGGCAGATTGAGTGGGGCATGGTGAGAGGGGCAGAGGGAGAGGGGCTGAGCGAGAGGGGCAGAGGGAGAGCGGCTGAGTGAGAGTGGCAAATTGAGTGGGGCAGATTGAGAGGGGGACAGTGAGAGGGGCAGATTGAGAGGGGCAGAGAGAGGCAAAGAGGGGCAGAGTGAGATGGACAGAGTGAGAGGAGCAGAGTGAGAGGAGCAGAGTGAGAGGAGCAGAGTGAGAGGAGCAGAGCGAGAGGGGCAGAGTGAGTGGGTCAGAGTGAGTGGGGCAGAGTGAGTGGGGCAGAGTGAAAGAGGGGCAGAGAGAGAGGGGCAGAATGAGTGGGGTGGAGTGAGAGAGGGGCAGAGAGAGAGCGAGGCAGAGAGGGCGAGGCAGAGAGAGAGAGAGGCAGAGATAGAGGCGCAGAGTGAAAGAGGGGCAGAATGAGAGAGACAGAGTGAGATGGGCAGAGTGAGAGAGGCAGAGTGAGAGAGGCAGAGTGAGAGAGGCAGAGTGAGAGAGGCTGAGTGAGAGAGGCAGAGAGGGGCAGAGATAGAGGGGCAGAGATAGAGGGGCAGAATGAGTAGGGTGGAGTGAGAGAGGGGCAGAGAGATAGAGGCAGAGAGATAGAGGCAGAGAGAGAGAGGCAGAGATAGAGGGGCAGAGTGAGAGGGGCAGAGTGATAGAGGCAGAGTGAGGGGGTAGAGAAAGAGGTGCAGAGAAAGAGTGGTAGAAATAGAGGGGCAGAATGAGAGGGTCAGAGTGAGAGAGGCTTAGTTAGAGGGGAAGAGTGAGTGGGGCCGAGTGAGTGGGGCCGAGTGAGAGGGGCAGAGTGAGAGAGGCAGATTGAGAGGTGCAGAGATAGAGGCGCAGAGATGGGGGGCGGAGATAGAGGGGCAGAGATAGAGGGGCAGAGTGTGAGAGGGAGAGTGAGAGGGGCAGAGTGAGAGGGGCAGAGTGAGAAGGGCAAATTGAGAGGTGCAGATTGAATGGGGCATGGTGAGAGGAGCAGAGGGAGAGGGGCTGAGCGAGAGGGGCTGAGCGAGAGGGGCAGAGGGAGAGCGGCTGAGTGAGAGGGGCAAATTGAGTGGGGCAGATTGAGAGGGACAGAGTGAGAGGGGCAGAGTGAGAGGGCAGAGTGAAAGAGGGGCAGAGATAGAGGGGCAGAATGAGTGGGGTGGAGTGAGAGAGGGGCAGAGAGAGAGAAGCAGAGAGAGAGAAGCAGAGAGAGAGGGGCAGAGTGAGAGGGGCAGAATGAGAGGGTCAGAGTGAGAGAGGGAGAGTGAGTGGGGCCGAGTGAGAGGGGAAGAGTGAGAGAGGGGCAGAGTGAGAGGGGCAGAATGAGAGGGTCAGAGTGAGAGAGGGAGAGTGAGTGGGGCCGAGTGAGAGGGGAAGAGTGAGAGAGGGGCAGAGTAAGTGGGTCAGAATGAGAGTGGCAGAGTGAGAGGGGCAGAGTGAGAGAGGCAAAGTGAGAGGGGCAGAGATAGAGGGCAGAGTGAGAGGGGCAGAGTGTGAGAGGGAGAGTGTGAGAGGGAGAGTGAGAGGGGCCGAGTGGGAGGGGAAGAGTTAGAGGGGCAGATTGAGAGGGGCAGATTGAGTGGGGCAGATTGAGAGGGGCAGAGTGAGAGGGGAAGAGTGAGAGGGGCCGAGTGAGTTGGGCCGAGTGAGAGGGGAAGAGTGAGAGAGGGGATGGACAGAGTAAGTGGGGCAGAATGAGAGGGGCAAAGTGAGTGGGGCAGAGATAGAGGCGCAGAGATAGGGGGCAGAGATAGAGGGGTATAGTGAGAGGGGCAGAGTGAGAGGGGCAGAGATAGAGGCGCAGAGATAGGGGGGCAGAGTTAGAGGGGCAGAGTGAGAGGGGCAGCGTGAGAGAGGCAGAGTGAGGGGGCAGAGTGTGAGGGGGCAGAGTGTGAGGGGGCAGAGTGTGAGAGGCAGAGTGAGAGGGGCAGAGTGAGTGGGCAGAGTGAGAGAGGCAGAGAGAGAGATAGGCAGAGATCGAGGGGCAGAGTGAGAGAGGCAGAGATAGAGGGGCAGAGTGAGAGAGGCAGAGATAGAGGGGCAGAGTGATAGTGGTAGAGAGAGAGGGTCAGAAAGAGAGAGGGGATGGGCAGGGTAAGTGGGGCAGTATGAGAGCGGCAGAGTGAGAGGGGCAGAGTGAGAGAGGCAGGGTGAGGGGGTAGAGATAGAGGTGCAGAGAAAGAGTGGTAGAAATAGAGGGGCAGAATGAGAGGGTCAGAGTGAGAGAGGCTTAGTGAGAGGGGCAGGGTGAGAGGGGCAGAGATCGAGGTGAAGAGAAAGAGGGGAAGAGTGAGAGGGGCAGAGTGAGTGGGGCAGAGTGAGAGAGGGGCAGAGTGAGAAGGGCAGAGTGAGAAGGGCAGAGTGAGAGGGGCAGAGTGAGAGGGGGAGAGCGAGAGGGGCGGATTGAGAGGGGCAGAGGGATAGCAGCAGATTGAGAGGGGCAGAGAGAGGCCATGAGGCAGAGTGAGATGGACAGAGTGGGAGAGGCTTAGTGAGAGGGGCAGAGTGAGAGGGGCAGAGTGAGAGGGGCAGAGATAGAGGCGCAGAGATAGAGGGGCAGAATGAGAGGGGCAGAGTAAGAGAGGCTTAGTGTGAGAGGGAGAGTGAGTGGGGCCGAGTGTGAGGGGCCGAGTGAGGGGGAAGAGTGAGAGGGGCAGAGAGAGAGGGGCAGAGATAGAGGCGCAGAGATGGGGGCAGAGTTAGAGGGGTAAAGTGAGAGGGGCTGAGTGAGAGGGGCAGAGTGAGTGGGGCAGAGATAGAGGCGCAGACATAGTGGGGCAGATATAGAGGGGCAAAGTGAGAGGGGCAGTTTGAGAGGGGTAGGGTGAGAGATGCTTAGTGAGAATGGCAGAGTGAGGAGGGCAGAGTGAGGAGGGCAGAGTGAGAGGGGCAGAGTGAGAAGGGCAAATTGAGAGGGGCAGATTGAGTGGGGCATGGTGAGAGGGGCAGAGGGAGAGGGGCTGAGCGAGAGGGGCAGAGGGAGAGCGGCTGAGTGAGAGTGGCAAATTGAGTGGGGCAGATTGAGAGGGGGACAGTGAGAGGGGCAGATTGAGAGGGGCAGAGAGAGGCAAAGAGGGGCAGAGTGAGATGGACAGAGTGAGAGGAGCAGAGTGAGAGGAGCAGAGTGAGAGGAGCAGAGTGAGAGGAGCAGAGCGAGAGGGGCAGAGTGAGTGGGTCAGAGTGAGTGGGGCAGAGTGAGTGGGGCAGAGTGAAAGAGGGGCAGAGAGAGAGGGGCAGAATGAGTGGGGTGGAGTGAGAGAGGGGCAGAGAGAGAGCGAGGCAGAGAGGGCGAGGCAGAGAGAGAGAGAGGCAGAGATAGAGGCGCAGAGTGAAAGAGGGGCAGAATGAGAGAGACAGAGTGAGATGGGCAGAGTGAGAGAGGCAGAGTGAGAGAGGCAGAGTGAGAGAGGCAGAGTGAGAGAGGCTGAGTGAGAGAGGCAGAGAGGGGCAGAGATAGAGGGGCAGAGATAGAGGGGCAGAATGAGTAGGGTGGAGTGAGAGAGGGGCAGAGAGATAGAGGCAGAGAGATAGAGGCAGAGAGAGAGAGGCAGAGATAGAGGGGCAGAGTGAGAGGGGCAGAGTGATAGAGGCAGAGTGAGGGGGTAGAGAAAGAGGTGCAGAGAAAGAGTGGTAGAAATAGAGGGGCAGAATGAGAGGGTCAGAGTGAGAGAGGCTTAGTTAGAGGGGAAGAGTGAGTGGGGCCGAGTGAGTGGGGCCGAGTGAGAGGGGCAGAGTGAGAGAGGCAGATTGAGAGGTGCAGAGATAGAGGCGCAGAGATGGGGGGCGGAGATAGAGGGGCAGAGATAGAGGGGCAGAGTGTGAGAGGGAGAGTGAGAGGGGCAGAGTGAGAGGGGCAGAGTGAGAAGGGCAAATTGAGAGGTGCAGATTGAATGGGGCATGGTGAGAGGAGCAGAGGGAGAGGGACAGAGGGAGAGGGGCTGAGCGAGAGGGGCTGAGCGAGAGGGGCAGAGGGAGAGCGGCTGAGTGAGAGGGGCAAATTGAGTGGGGCAGATTGAGAGGGACAGAGTGAGAGGGGCAGAGTGAGAGGGCAGAGTGAAAGAGGGGCAGAGATAGAGGGGCAGAATGAGTGGGGTGGAGTGAGAGAGGGGCAGAGAGAGAGAAGCAGAGAGAGAGAAGCAGAGAGAGAGGGGCAGAGTGAGAGGGGCAGAATGAGAGGGTCAGAGTGAGAGAGGGAGAGTGAGTGGGGCCGAGTGAGAGGGGAAGAGTGAGAGAGGGGCAGAGTGAGAGGGGCAGAATGAGAGGGTCAGAGTGAGAGAGGGAGAGTGAGTGGGGCCGAGTGAGAGGGGAAGAGTGAGAGAGGGGCAGAGTAAGTGGGTCAGAATGAGAGTGGCAGAGTGAGAGGGGCAGAGTGAGAGAGGCAAAGTGAGAGGGGCAGAGATAGAGGGGCAGAGTGAGAGGGGCAGAGTGTGAGAGGGAGAGTGTGAGAGGGAGAGTGAGAGGGGCCGAGTGGGAGGGGAAGAGTTAGAGGGGCAGATTGAGAGGGGCAGATTGAGAGGGGCAGATTGAGAGGGGCAGAGTGAGAGGGGAAGAGTGAGAGGGGCCGAGTGAGTTGGGCCGAGTGAGAGGGGAAGAGTGAGAGAGGGGATGGACAGAGTAAGTGGGGCAGAATGAGAGGGGCAAAGTGAGTGGGGCAGAGATAGAGGCGCAGAGATAGGGGGCAGAGATAGAGGGGTATAGTGAGAGGGGCAGAGTGAGAGGGGCAGAGATAGAGGCGCAGAGATAGGGGGGCAGAGTTAGAGGGGCAGAGTGAGAGGGGCAGCGTGAGAGAGGCAGAGTGAGGGGGCAGAGTGTGAGGGGGCAGAGTGTGAGGGGGCAGAGTGTGAGAGGCAGAGTGAGAGGGGCAGAGTGAGTGGGCAGAGTGAGAGAGGCAGAGAGAGAGATAGGCAGAGATCGAGGGGCAGAGTGAGAGAGGCAGAGATAGAGGGGCAGAGTGAGAGAGGCAGAGATAGAGGGGCAGAGTGATAGTGGTAGAGAGAGAGGGTCAGAAAGAGAGAGGGGATGGGCAGGGTAAGTGGGGCAGTATGAGAGCGGCAGAGTGAGAGGGGCAGAGTGAGAGAGGCAGGGTGAGGGGGTAGAGATAGAGGTGCAGAGAAAGAGGGGCAGAAATAGAGGGGCAGAATGAGAGGGTCAGAGTGAGAGAGGCTTAGTGAGAGGGGCAGGGTGAGAGGGGCAGAGATAGAGGTGAAGAGAAAGAGGGGCAGAGTGAGAGAGGCAGAGTGAGAGGGGCAGAGTGAGAGGGGCAGAGTGAGAGGGGCAGAGTGAGAGGGGCAGAGTGAGAGGGGCAGAGATAGAGGGGCAGAGTGAGAGAGGGAGAGTGAGAGGGGCAGAGTGAGAGAGGGAGAGTGAGAGGGGCAGAGTGAGAGGGGCAGAGTGAGAGAGGCAGAGTGAGAGGGGCAGAGATAGAGGTGCAGAGTGAGAGGGGCAGAGTGAGAGAGGCAGAGTGAGAGAGGCAGAGTGAGAGGGGCAGAGATAGAGGCGCAGAGATGGGGGCAGAGATAGAGGGGCAAAGTGAGAGGGGCAGAGATAGAGGTGCAGAGAAGGAGGGGCAGAGTGAGAGGGGCAGAGTGTGAGAGAGAGAGTGAGAGGTGCCGAGTGAGAGGGGCAGAGTGAGAGGGGCCGAGTGAAAGGGGAAGAGTGAGAGGGGCCGAGTGAGTGGGGCCGAGTGAGAGGGGAAGAGTGAGAGGGGCAGAGTGAGAGGAGCAGAGTGAGAGAGGGGATGGGCAGAGTAAGTGGGGCAGAATGAGAGAGGCAGAGTGAGAGAAGCAGAGTGAGAGGGGCAGAGATAGAGGCGCAGAGATAGGGGGGCAGAGATAGAGGGGCAAAGTGAGAGGGGCAGAGAGAGAGGGGCAGAGATAGAGGCGCAGAGATAGAGGCGCAGAGATAGGGGGGCAGAGATAGAGGGGCAAAGTGAGAGAGGCAGAGTGAGAGTGGCAGAGTGAGAGTGGCAGAGTGAGAGGGGCAGAGTGAGAGGGGCAGAGTGAGAGGGGCAGAGTGAGAGGGGCAGAGTGAGAGGGGCAGAGTGAGAGAGGCAGAGGGAGAGCGGCTGAGGGAGAGGGGCAGATTGAGAGGGGCAGAGAGAGGCAAAGAGGCAGTGTGAGATGGACAGAGTGGGAGAGGCTTAGTGAGAGGGGCAGAGTGAGAGGGGCAGAGTGAAAGAGGGGCAGAGATAGAGGGGCAGAATAAGTGGGGAGGAGTGAGAGAGGGGCAGAGAGAGAGCGAGGCAGAGAGAGAGCGAGGCAGAGAGCGAGGCAGAGAGCGAGGCAGAGAGAGAGAGGCAGAGATAGAGGCTCAGAGTGAAAGAGGTGCTGAGTGAAAGAGGTGCTGAGTGAGAGAGGCAGAGTGAGAGAGGCAGAGTGAGAGAGGCAGAGTGAGAGAGGCAGAGTGAGAGGGGCAGAGATAGAGGGGCAGAATGAGTGGGGTGGAGTGAGAGAGGGGCAGAGAGTGAGAGAGGCAGAGAGACAGAGGCAGAGATACAGGGGCAGAGTGAGAGGGGCAGAGTGATAGTGATAGAGAGAGAGGGTCAGAAAGAGAGAGGGGATCGGCAGGGTAAGTGGGGCAGTATGAGAGGGGCAGAGTGAGAGGGGCAGAGTGAGAGGGGCAGAGTGAGAGAGGCAGAGTGAGAGAGGCAGAGATAGAGGTGCAGAGAATGAGGGGCAGAAATAGAGGGGCAGAATGAGAGGGGCAGAGTGAGAGAGGCTTAGTGTGAGGGGCAGAGTGAGAGGGGCAGAGTGAGAGGGGCAGAGTGAGAGGGGCAGAGTGAGAGGGGCAGAGATATAGGCGCAGAGATGGGGGGCTGAGATAGAGGGGCAAAGTGAAAAGGGCAGAGAAAGAGGCGCAGAGATAGGGGGGCAGAGTTTAAGGGTCAGAGATAGATGGGCAAAGTGAGGAGCAGTTTGAGAGGGGCAGAGTGAGAAGGGCAGATTGGGAGGGGCAGATTGAAAGGGGCAGATTGAGAGGGGGAGAGCGAGAGGGGCGGATTGAGAGGGGCAGAGGGAGAGCGGCTGAGTGAGAGGGGCTGTTTGAGAGGGGCAGAGGGAGAGCGGCTGAGTGAGAGGGGCAGATTGAGAGGGGCAGAGAGGCAAAGAGGCAGAGTGAGATGGACAGAGTGGGAGAGTCTTAGTGAGAGGGGCAGAGTGAGAGGGGCAGAGTGAGAGGGGCAGAGTGAGTGGGCAGAGTGAAGGAGGGGCCGAGAGGAAGAGGCAGAAATAGAGGGGCAGAGTGAGAGGGGCAGAGTGAGAGGGGCAGAGTGAGAGGGGCAGAGTGATAGTGGTAGAGAGAGAGGGTCAGAAAGAGAGAGGGGATGGGCAGAATAAGTGGGTCAGAATGAGAGTGGCAGAGTGAGAGGGGCAGAGTGAGAGAGGCAAAGTGAGAGGGGCAGAGATAGAGGGGCAGAGTGAGAGGGGCAGAGTGTGAGAGGGAGAGTGTGAGAGGGAGAGTGAGAGGGGCCGAGTGGGAGGGGAAGAGTTAGAGGGGCAGATTGAGAGGGGCAGATTGAGAGGGGCAGATTGAGAGGGGCAGAGTGAGAGGGGAAGAGTGAGAGGGGCCGAGTGAGTTGGGCCGAGTGAGAGGGGAAGAGTGAGAGAGGGGATGGACAGAGTAAGTGGGGCAGAATGAGAGGGGCAAAGTGAGTGGGGCAGAGATAGAGGCGCAGAGATAGGGGGCAGAGATAGAGGGGTATAGTGAGAGGGGCAGAGTGAGAGGGGCAGAGATAGAGGCGCAGAGATAGGGGGGCAGAGTTAGAGGGGCAGAGTGAGAGGGGCAGCGTGAGAGAGGCAGAGTGAGGGGGCAGAGTGTGAGGGGGCAGAGTGTGAGGGGGCAGAGTGTGAGAGGCAGAGTGAGAGGGGCAGAGTGAGTGGGCAGAGTGAGAGAGGCAGAGAGAGAGATAGGCAGAGATCGAGGGGCAGAGTGAGAGAGGCAGAGATAGAGGGGCAGAGTGAGAGAGGCAGAGATAGAGGGGCAGAGTGATAGTGGTAGAGAGAGAGGGTCAGAAAGAGAGAGGGGATGGGCAGGGTAAGTGGGGCAGTATGAGAGCGGCAGAGTGAGAGGGGCAGAGTGAGAGAGGCAGGGTGAGGGGGTAGAGATAGAGGTGCAGAGAAAGAGGGGCAGAAATAGAGGGGCAGAATGAGAGGGTCAGAGTGAGAGAGGCTTAGTGAGAGGGGCAGGGTGAGAGGGGCAGAGATAGAGGTGAAGAGAAAGAGGGGCAGAGTGAGAGAGGCAGAGTGAGAGGGGCAGAGTGAGAGGGGCAGAGTGAGAGGGGCAGAGTGAGAGGGGCAGAGATAGAGGGGCAGAGTGAGAGAGGGAGAGTGAGAGGGGCAGAGTGAGAGAGGGAGAGTGAGAGGGGCAGAGTGAGAGGGGCAGAGTGAGAGAGGCAGAGTGAGAGGGGCAGAGATAGAGGTGCAGAGTGAGAGGGGCAGAGTGAGAGAGGCAGAGTGAGAGAGGCAGAGTGAGAGGGGCAGAGATAGAGGCGCAGAGATGGGGGCAGAGAGAGAGGGGCAAAGTGAGAGGGGCAGAGATAGAGGTGCAGAGAAGGAGGGGCAGAGTGAGAGGGGCAGAGTGTGAGAGAGAGAGTGAGAGGTGCCGAGTGAGAGGGGCAGAGTGAGAGGGGCCGAGTGAAAGGGGAAGAGTGAGAGGGGCCGAGTGAGTGGGGCCGAGTGAGAGGGGAAGAGTGAGAGGGGCAGAGTGGGAGGAGCAGAGTGAGAGAGGGGATGGGCAGCGTAAGTGGGGCAGAATGAGAGAGGCAGAGTGAGAGGGGCAGTGTGAGAGGGGCAGAGATAGAGGCGCAGAGATAGGGGGGCAGAGATAGAGGGGCAAAGTGAGAGGGGCAGAGTGAGAGGGGCAGAGATAGAGGCGCAGAGATAGAGGCGCAGAGATAGGGGGGCAGAGATAGAGGGGCAAAGTGAGAGAGGCAGAGTGAGAGTGGCAGAGTGAGAGTGGCAGAGTGAGAGTGGCAGAGTGAGAGGGGCAGAGTGAGAGGGGCAGAGTGAGAGGGGCAGAGTGAGAGGGGCAGAGTGAGAGAGGCAGAGGGAGAGCGGCTGAGGGAGAGGGGCAGATTGAGAGGGGCAGAGAGAGGCAAAGAGGCAGTGTGAGATGGACAGAGTGGGAGAGGCTTAGTGAGAGGGGCAGAGTGAGAGGGGCAGAGTGAAAGAGGGGCAGAGATAGAGGGGCAGAATAAGTGGGGAGGAGTGAGAGAGGGGCAGAGAGAGAGCGAGGCAGAGAGAGAGCGAGGCAGAGAGCGAGGCAGAGAGCGAGGCAGAGAGAGAGAGGCAGAGAGAGAGAGGCAGAGATAGAGGCTCAGAGTGAAAGAGGTGCTGAGTGAAAGAGGTGCTGAGTGAGAGAGGCAGAGTGAGAGAGGCAGAGTGAGAGAGGCAGAGTGAGAGAGGCAGAGATAGAGGGGCAGAGATAGAGGGGCAGAATGAGTGGGGTGGAGTGAGAGAGGGGCAGAGAGTGAGAGAGGCAGAGAGACAGAGGCAGAGATACAGGGGCAGAGTGAGAGGGGCAGAGTGATAGTGATAGAGAGAGAGGGTCAGAAAGAGAGAGGGGATCGGCAGGGTAAGTGGGGCAGTATGAGAGGGGCAGAGTGAGAGGGGCAGAGTGAGAGGGGCAGAGTGAGAGAGGCAGAGTGAGAGAGGCAGAGATAGAGGTGCAGAGAATGAGGGGCAGAAATAGAGGGGCAGAAATAGAGGGGCAGAGTGAGAGGGGCAGAGTGAGAGAGGCTTAGTGAGAGGGGCAGAGTGAGAGGGGCAGAGTGAGAGGGGCAGAGTGAGAGGGGCAGAGATATAGGCGCAGAGATGGGGGGCTGAGATAGAGGGGCAAAGTGAAAAGGGCAGAGAAAGAGGCGCAGAGATAGGGGGGCAGAGTTTAAGGGTCAGAGATAGATGGGCAAAGTGAGGAGCAGTTTGAGAGGGGCAGAGTGAGAAGGGCAGATTGGGAGGGGCAGATTGAAAGGGGCAGATTGAGAGGGGGAGAGCGAGAGGGGCGGATTGAGAGGGGCAGAGGGAGAGCGGCTGAGTGAGAGGGGCTGTTTGAGAGGGGCAGAGGGAGAGCGGCTGAGTGAGAGGGGCAGATTGAGAGGGGCAGAGAGGCAAAGAGGCAGAGTGAGATGGACAGAGTGGGAGAGTCTTAGTGAGAGGGGCAGAGTGAGAGGGGCAGAGTGAGAGGGGCAGAGTGAGTGGGCAGAGTGAAGGAGGGGCCGAGAGGAAGAGGCAGAAATAGAGGGGCAGAGTGAGAGGGGCAGAGTGAGAGGGGCAGAGTGAGAGGGGCAGAGTGATAGTGGTAGAGAGAGAGGGTCAGAAAGAGAGAGGGGATGGGCAGAATAAGTGGGTCAGAATGAGAGTGGCAGAGTGAGAGGGGCAGAGTGAGAGAGGCAAAGTGAGAGGGGCAGAGATAGAGGGGCAGAGTGAGAGGGGCAGAGTGTGAGAGGGAGAGTGTGAGAGGGAGAGTGAGAGGGGCCGAGTGGGAGGGGAAGAGTTAGAGGGGCAGATTGAGAGGGGCAGATTGAGAGGGGCAGAGTGAGGGGGAAGAGTGAGAGGGGCCGAGTGAGTTGGGCCGAGTGAGAGGGGAAGAGTGAGAGAGGGGATGGACAGAGTAAGTGGGGCAGAATGAGAGGGGCAAAGTGAGTGGGGCAGAGATAGAGGCGCAGAGATAGGGGGCAGAGATAGAGGGGTATAGTGAGAGGGGCAGAGTGAGAGGGGCAGAGATAGAGGCGCAGAGATAGGGGGGCAGAGTTAGAGGGGCAGAGTGAGTGGGGCAGCGTGAGAGAGGCAGAGTGAGGGGGCAGAGTGTGAGGGGGCAGAGTGTGAGAGGCAGAGTGTGAGAGGCAGAGTGAGAGGGGCAGAGTGAGTGGGCAGAGTGAGAGAGGCAGAGAGAGAGATAGGCAGAGATCGAGGGGCAGAGTGAGAGAGGCAGAGATAGAGGGGCAGAGTGAGAGAGGCAGAGATAGAGGGGCAGAGTGATAGTGGTAGAGAGAGAGGGTCAGAAAGAGAGAGGGGATGGGCAGGGTAAGTGGGGCAGTATGAGAGCGGCAGAGTGAGAGGGGCAGAGTGAGAGAGGCAGGGTGAGGGGGTAGAGATAGAGGTGCAGAGAAAGAGGGGCAGAAATAGAGGGGCAGAATGAGAGGGTCAGAGTGAGAGAGGCTTAGTGAGAGGGGCAGGGTGAGAGGGGCAGAGATAGAGGTGAAGAGAAAGAGGGGCAGAGTGAGAGAGGCAGAGTGAGAGGGGCAGAGTGAGAGGGGCAGAGTGAGAGGGGCAGAGTGAGAGGGGCAGAGTGAGAGGGGCAGAGTGAGAGGGGCAGAGATAGAGGGGCAGAGTGAGAGAGGGAGAGTGAGAGGGGCAGAGTGAGAGAGGGAGAATGAGAGGGGCAGAGTGAGAGGGGCAGAGTGAGAGAGGCAGAGTGAGAGGGGCAGAGATAGAGGTGCAGAGTGAGAGGGGCAGAGTGAGAGAGGCAGAGTGAGAGAGGCAGAGTGAGAGGGGCAGAGATAGAGGCGCAGAGATGGGGGCAGAGAGAGAGGGGCAAAGTGAGAGGGGCAGAGATAGAGGTGCAGAGAAGGAGGGGCAGAGTGAGAGGGGCAGAGTGTGAGAGAGAGAGTGAGAGGTGCCGAGTGAGAGGGGCAGAGTGAGAGGGGCCGAGTGAAAGGGGAAGAGTGAGAGGGGCCGAGTGAGTGGGGCCGAGTGAGAGGGGAAGAGTGAGAGGGGCAGAGTGGGAGGAGCAGAGTGAGAGAGGGGATGGGCAGCGTAAGTGGGGCAGAATGAGAGAGGCAGAGTGAGAGGGGCAGTGTGAGAGGGGCAGAGATAGAGGCGCAGAGATAGGGGGGCAGAGATAGAGGGGCAAAGTGAGAGGGGCAGAGTGAGAGGGGCAGAGATAGAGGCGCAGAGATAGAGGCGCAGAGATAGGGGGGCAGAGATAGAGGGGCAAAGTGAGAGAGGCAGAGTGAGAGTGGCAGAGTGAGAGTGGCAGAGTGAGAGTGCCAGAGTGAGAGGGGCAGAGTGAGAGGGGCAGAGTGAGAGGGGCAGAGTGAGAGGGGCAGAGTGAGAGAGGCAGAGGGAGAGCGGCTGAGGGAGAGGGGCAGATTGAGAGGGGCAGAGAGAGGCAAAGAGGCAGTGTGAGATGGACAGAGTGGGAGAGGCTTAGTGAGAGGGGCAGAGTGAGAGGGGCAGAGTGAAAGAGGGGCAGAGATAGAGGGGCAGAATAAGTGGGGAGGAGTGAGAGAGGGGCAGAGAGAGAGCGAGGCAGAGAGAGAGCGAGGCAGAGAGCGAGGCAGAGAGCGAGGCAGAGAGAGAGAGGCAGAGAGAGAGAGGCAGAGATAGAGGCTCAGAGTGAAAGAGGTGCTGAGTGAAAGAGGTGCTGAGTGAGAGAGGCAGAGAGAGGCAGAGTGAGAGAGGCAGAGTGAGAGAGGCAGAGTGAGAGAGGCAGAGATAGAGGGGCAGAGATAGAGGGGCAGAATGAGTGGGGTGGAGTGAGAGAGGGGCAGAGAGTGAGAGAGGCAGAGAGACAGAGGCAGAGATACAGGGGCAGAGTGAGAGGGGCAGAGTGATAGTGATAGAGAGAGAGGGTCAGAAAGAGAGAGGGGATCGGCAGGGTAAGTGGGGCAGTATGAGAGGGGCAGAGTGAGAGGGGCAGAGTGAGAGGGGCAGAGTGAGAGAGGCAGAGTGAGAGAGGCAGAGATAGAGGTGCAGAGAATGAGGGGCAGAAATAGAGGGGCAGAATGAGAGGGGCAGAATGAGAGGGGCAGAGTGAGAGGGGCAGAGTGAGAGAGGCTTAGTGTGAGGGGCAGAGTGAGAGGGGCAGAGTGAGAGGGGCAGAGATATAGGCGCAGAGATGGGGGGCTGAGATAGAGGGGCAAAGTGAAAAGGGCAGAGAAAGAGGCGCAGAGATAGGGGGGCAGAGTTTAAGGGTCAGAGATAGATGGGCAAAGTGAGGAGCAGTTTGAGAGGGGCAGAGTGAGAAGGGCAGATTGGGAGGGGCAGATTGAAAGGGGCAGATTGAGAGGGGGAGAGCGAGAGGGGCGGATTGAGAGGGGCGGATTGAGAGGGGCAGATTGAGAGGGGCAGATTGAGAGGGGCAGAGGGAGAGGGGCAGATTGAGAGGGGCAGAGGGAGAGCGGCTGAGTGAGAGGGGCTGTTTGAGAGGGGCAGAGGGAGAGCGGCTGAGTGAGAGGGGCAGATTGAGAGGGGCAGAGAGGCAAAGAGGCAGAGTGAGATGGACAGAGTGGGAGAGTCTTAGTGAGAGGGGCAGAGTGAGAGGGGCAGAGTGAGAGGGGCAGAGTGAAGGAGGGGCCGAGAGGAAGAGGGCCGAGAGATAGAGGGCAGATTGAGAGGGGCAGAGTGAGAGGGGCAGAGTGAGAGGGGCAGAGTGATAGTGGTAGAGAGAGAGGGTCAGAAAGAGAGAGGGGATGGGCAGAATAAGTGGGTCAGAATGAGAGGGGCAGAGTGAGAGGGGCAGAGTGAGAGGGGCAGAGTGAGAGGGGCAGAGTGAGAGGGGCAGAGTGAGAGGGGCAGAGAAAGAGGTGCCAACCGAGAGGGGCAGAGTGAGAGAGGGGATGGGCAGAGTAAGTGGGTCAGAATGAGAGTGGCAAATTGAGTGCGGCAGATTGAGAGGGGGAGAGTGAGACGGGCAGAGTGAGAGCGGCTGAGGGAGAGGGGCAGATTGAGAGGGGCAGAGAGAGGCAAAGAGGCAGTGTGAGATGGACAGAGTGGGAGAGGCTTAGTGAGAGGGGCAGAGTGAGAGGGGCAGAGTGAAAGAGGGGCAGAGATAGAGGGGCAGAATAAGTGGGGAGGAGTGAGAGAGGGGCAGAGAGAGAGCGAGGCAGAGAGAGAGCGAGGCAGAGAGCGAGGCAGAGAGCGAGGCAGAGAGAGAGAGGCAGAGAGAGAGAGGCAGAGATAGAGGCGCAGAGTGAAAGAGGTGCTGAGTGAAAGAGGTGCTGAGTGAGAGAGGCAGAGTGAGAGAGGCAGAGTGAGAGAGGCAGAGTGAGAGAGGCAGAGTGAGAGAGGCAGAGATAGAGGGGCAGAGATAGAGGGGCAGAGGGAGAGGGACAGAGTGAGAGAGGCAGAGTGAGAGAGGCAGAGGGAAAGGGGCCGAGCGAGAGGGGCAGAGGGAGAGCGGCTGAGGGAGAGGGGCAGATTGAGAGGGGCAGAGAGAGGCAAAGAGCCAGAGTGAGATGGACAGAGTGGGAGAGGCTTAGTGAGAGGGGCAGAGTGAGAGGGGCAGAGTGAGAGGGGCAAAGTGAGAGGGGCAGAGTGAAAGAGGGGCAGAGATAGAGGGATAGAATGAGTGGGGTGGAGTGAGAGAGGGGCAGAGAGAGAGCGAGGCAGAGAGCGAGGCAGAGAGAGCGAGGCAGAGAGAGCGAGGCAGAGAGAGAGAGGCAGAGATAGAGGGGCAGAGTGAAAGAGGTGCTGAGTGAAAGAGGTGCTGAGTGAGAGAGGTGCTGAGTGAGAGAGGCAGAGTGAGAGAGGCAGAGTGAGAGAGGCAGAGTGAGAGAGGCAGAGATAGAGGGGCAGAATGAGTGGGGTGGAGTGAGAGAGGGGCAGAGAGAGAGAGGCAGAGAGAGAGAGGCAGAGATAGAGGCGCAGAGTGAAAGAGCTGCTGAGTGAGAGCGGCAGAGTGAGAGGGGCAGAGTGAGAGGGGCAGAGTGAGAGGGGCAGAGTGAGAGGGGCAGAGTGGTAGTGGTAGAGAGAGAGGGTCAGAAAGAGAGAGGGGATGGGCAGGGTTCGTGGGGCAGTATGAGAGCGGCAGAGTGAGAGGGGCAGAGTGAGAGAGGCCGAGTGAGGGGTTAGAGAAAGAGGTGCAGAGAAAGAGGGGCAGAAATAGAGGGGCAGAATAAGAGGGTCAGAGTGAGAGAGGCTTAGTGAGAGGGGCAGAGTGAGAGGGGCAGAGATTGAGGTGAAGAGAAAGAGGGGCAGAGTGAGAGGGGCAGAGTGAGAGAGGGGATGGGCAGAGTATGTGGGTCAGAATGAGAGGGGCAGAGTGAGAGGGGCAGAGATAGAGGCGCAGAGATGGGGGGCAGAGATAGAGGGGCAAAGTGAGAGGGGCAGAGAAAGAGGGGCCAACCGAGAGGGGCAGAGGGAGAGGGGCAGAGGGAGAGCGGCTGAGTGAGAGTGGCAAATTGAGTGGGGCAGATTGAGAGGGGGAGAGTGAGAGGGGCAGATTGAGAGGGGCAGAGAGAGGCAAAGAGGCAGTGTGAGATGGACAAAATGGGAGAGGCTTAGTGATATGGGCAGAGTGAGAGGGGCAGAGTGAAAGAGGGGCAGAGATAGAGGGGCAGAATGAGTGGGGTGGAGTGAGAGAGGCGCAGAGAGAGAGCGAGGCAGAGAGAGCGAGGCAGAGAGAGAGTGGCAGAGAGAGAGTGGCAGAGAGAGAGTGGCAGAGAGAGAGAGGCAGAGATAGGGGGGGCAGAGATAGAGGGGCAGAATGAGTGGGGTGGAGTGAGAGAGGGGCAGAGTGTGAGAGGGACAGTGAGAGGGGCAGAGTGAGAGGGGCAGATTGAGAGAGGGAATGGGCAGAGTAAGTGGGTCAGAATGAGAGAGGCAGAGTGAGGGGGCAGAGGTAGAGGGGCAGAATGAGTTGGGTGGAGTGAGAGAGGGGCAGAGAGAGAGAGAGAGGCAGAGAGAGAGAGGCCGAGATAGAGGATCAGAGTGAGAGGGGCAGAGTGATAGTGGTAGAGAGAGAGGGTCAGAAAGAGAGAGGGGATAGGCAGGGTAAGTGGGGCAGTATGAGAGCGGCAGAGTGAGAGGGGCAGAGTGAGAGAGGCAGAGTGAGAGGGGCAGAGTGAGAGGGGCAGAGTGAGAGGGTCAGAGATTGAGAGGGGCAGAGTGAGAGGGGCAGAGTGAGAGCGGCAGTGTTTGAGAGGCAGAGTGAGAGGGGCAGAGTGAGAGAGGCAAAGTGAGATGGGCAGAGTGAGAAGGGCAGTGTGAGAGAGACATAGTGAGATGGGCAGAGATAGAGTGACAGAGATGGAGGGGCAGAGATGGAGGCGCAGAGCTAGAGGGGCAGAGCTAGAGGGGCAGAGCTAGAGGGGCAGAGCTAGAGGGGCAGTGGTAGAGCTGCAGAGTGAGAGGGGCAGAGTGAGAGGGGCAGAGTGAGAGAGGCTTAATGAGAGTGACAGAGAGAGAGGGTCAGAGTGAGAGGGTTAGAGTGAGAGGTGCAGAGATCGAGGTGCAGAGATAGAGGGGCAGAGGTAGAGGGGCGGAGTGAGAGGGGCAGAGTGAGAGGGTCAGAGAGAGAGAGGGGCAGAGTTCGAAGGGCAGAGTGAGAGGGTCAGAGATTGAGAGGGGAAGAGTGAGGGGGCAGGGTGATAGTGGTAGAGAGAGAGGGTCAGAGAGAGAAAAGGGATGGGCAGAGTAAGTGGGGCAGTATGAGAGGGGCAGGGTGAGAGGGGCAGAGTGAGAGGGGCAGAGTGAGAGAGGCAGAGTGAGAGGGGCAGAGATAGAGGTGCAGAGAATGAGGGGCAGAAATAGAGGGGCAGAAATAGAGGGGCAGAAATAGAGGGGCAGAAATAGAGGGGCAGAAATAGAGGGGCAGAATGAGAGGGGCAGAATGAGAGGGGCAGAGTGAGAGGGGCAGAGTGAGAGGGGCAGAGTGAGAGGGGCAGAGTGAGAGGGGCAGAGAGAGAGGGGCAGAGTGTGAGAGGGAGAGTGAGAGGGGCCGAGTGAGAGGGGCAGATTGTGAGAGGGGCCGAGTGAGAGGGGCCGAGTGAGAGGGGCAGAGTGAGAGGGGCAGAGTGAGAGAGGGGATGGGCAGAGTAAGTGGGGCAGAATGAGAGGGGCAGAGTGAGAGAGGCAGAGTGAGAGGGGCAGAGATAGAGGCGCAGAGATAGAGGGGCAAAGTGAGAGGGGCAGAGTGGGAGAGGCATAGAGAGTGGGTCAGAGAGAGAGAGGGGCAGAATGAGGGGGCAGAGCGAGAGGGGCAGAGATAGAGGCGCAGAGATAGGGGGGCAGAGATAGAGGGGCAAAGTGACAGGGGCAGAGATAGAGGCGCAGAGATAGGGGGGCAGAGATAGAGGGGCAAAGTGAGAGGGGCAGAGATAGAGGGGCAAAGTGAGAGCAGCAGAGTGATAGTGATAGAGAGAGAGGGTCAGAGAGATGGGCAGAGTAAGTGGGGCAGTATGACAGCGGCAGAGTGAGGGGGCAGAGTGAGAGAGGCAGAGTGAGAGGGGTAGAGTGAGAGAGGTAGAGTGAGAGAGGGGATGGGCAGAGTAAGTGGGGCAGAATGAGAGTGGCAGATTGAGAGGCGCAGAGAGAGGCAAAGAGGCAGAGTGAGAGGGGCAGAGATAGAGGTGCAGAGAAAGAGGGGCAGAGTGAGAGGGGCAGAGTGAGAGGGGCAGAGTGAGAGGGGCAGAGTGAGAGAGGGGTTGGGCAGACTAAGTGGGGCAGAATGAGAGAGGCAGAGTGAGAGGGGCAGAGATAGAGGCACAGAGGTAGTGGGCAGAGATAGAGGGGCAAAGTGACGGGCAGAGTGAGAGGGGCAGAGTGAGAGGGGCAGAGTGATAGTGGTAGAGAGAGATAGGGTCAGCGAGAGAGAGGGAATGGGCAGAGTGAGAGGTGCAGAATGAGAGGGGCAGAGTGAGAGGTGCAGAATGAGAGAGGCAGAGTGAGAGGGGCAGAGATAGAGGCGCAGAGATAGGGGGGCAGAGATCGAGGAGCAAAGTGACGGGCAGAGTGAGAGGGGCAGAGTGAGAGGGGCAGAGTGATAGTGGTAGAGAGAGATAGGGTCAGCGAGAGAGAGGGAATGGGCAGAGTGAGAGGGGCAGAGTGAGAGGGGCAGAATGAGAGGGAGAGCGAGAGGGGCAGAGTGAGAGGGGCAGAGTGAGAGGGGCAGATTGATAGGGGCGAATTGATAGGGGCGAATTGGGAGGGGCGGATTGAGAGGGGCAGATTGAGAGGGGCAGATTGAGAGGGGCAGAGGAAGAGCGGCTGAGTGAGAGGGGCAGTTTGACAGGGGCAGAGGGAGAGCAGCAGAGTGAAAGGGGCAGAGTGAGAGTGGCAGATTGAGAGGGGCAGAGAGAGGCAAAGAGGCAGAGTGAGAGGGGCAGAGAGAGAGGGGCAGAGGGAGAGGGGCAGAGGGAGAGGGGCAGAGGGAGACGGGCAGAGGGAGAGCGGCAGAGTGAGAGCAGCAGAGTGAGAGGGGCAGATTGAGAGGGGCAGTTTGAGAGGGGCAGTTTGAGAGGGGCGGAGTGAGTCGGGCAGAGTCAGAGGGGCAGATTGAGAGAGGCAGATTGAGAGGTTCAGAGATAGAGGCGCAGAGATAGAGGGGCAGAGGGAGATGGGCAGAGTGAGAGGAGCAGAGTGACAGGTTAAGAGGGAGAGGGGCGTAGTGAGAGGGGCAGAGAGAGAAAATCAGAGTCAGAGTGAGAGAGAGGCAGAGAGAGCGAGGCAGAGAAAGAGGCAGAGAGAGAGAGGCTTAGGGAGAGGGGCAGAGTGAGAGAGGCAGAGTGAGAGAGGCAGAGTGAGAGGGGCAGAGTGAGAGGGGCAGAGTGAGAGGGGCAGAGTGAGAGGGGCAGAGTGAGAGGGGCAGATTGAGTGTGGCAGAGAGAGAGAGAGAGGCAGAGTGGGAGAAGCGGACTGAGAGAGGCAGATTGAGAGGTGCAGATCGAGAGGTGCAGAACGAGAGGGACGGATTGAGAGGGGCAGATTAAGAGGGGCAGAGGGAGGGGGCAGAGGGAAAGTGGCAGAGTGAGAGGGGCAGCTTGAGAGGGGCAGAGGGAGAGGGGCAGAGGGAGAGCGGCAGAGTGAGAGAGGCAGAGTGAGAGGGGCAGAGTGAGAAGGGCAGAGTGAGAGGGGCAGAGTGAGAGGGGCAGAAGGAGAGAGGCAGAGAGAGAGGGGCAGAGTGAGGGGCAAAATGAGAGGGGCAGAGTGAGAGCAGCAGAGTGAGAGGGGCAGCTTGAAAGGGGCAGAGGGAGAGTAGCAGAGTGAGAGGGGCAGATTGAGAGGGACAGAGGGAGAGCAGCAGATTGAGAGGGGCAGCTTGAGAGGGGCAGAGGGAGAGCAGCAGAGTGAGAGGGGCAGATTGAGAGGGGCAGATTGAGAGGGGCAGATTGAGAGGGGCAGAGTGAGAGGGGCAGAGGGAGAGGGGCAGAGTGAGAGGGTCAGAGGGAGAGAGGCAGAATGAGAAATGCAGAGGGTCAGAGAGATATAGAGGTGCAGTGTGAGAGGGGCAGATTGAGAGGTGAAGAGTGGGAGGGGCAGAGTGGGAGAGGTGGAGTGAGAGAGGCGGAGTGAGAGAGGCAGCGTGAGAGAGGCAGAGTGAGAGGGGCGGAGTGAGGGGGCAGAGTGAGAGGGGCAGAGTGAGAGGGGCGGAGTGAGAGGGGCGGAGTGAGAGGGGCGGAGTGAGAGGGGCGGAGTGAGAGGGGCGGAGTGAGGGGGCGGAGTGAGGGGGCGGAGTGAGGGGGCGGAGTGAGAGGGGCGGGGTGAGAGGGGCGGAGTGAGAGGGGCGGAGTGAGAGGGCGGAGTGAGAGGGACGGATCGAGAGGGGCAGAGGGAGAGTCGCAGAGTGAGGGGCAGAATGAGAGGGGCAGAATGAGAGGGGCAGAATGAGAGGGGCAGAGTGAGTTGGGGCAGAGTGAGGGGGCCGAGTGAGAGGGGCCGAGTGGGAGGGGCAGAGTGAGAGTGGCAGATTTAGAGGGGCAAAGCGAGAGGGGCGGATTGAGAAGGGCAGATTGAGAGGGTCAGAGTAAGAGAGGCAGAGTGAGATGGCCGGAGTGAGAGGTGCAGATTGAGAGGGGCAGAGTGAGAGGGTCAGAGGGAGGGTGCGTAGTGAGAGGGGCAGAGTGAGAGGGGCAGAGAGAGAGGGTCAGAGAGAGAGAGGGTCAGAATGAGGAGGGCAGAGATAGAGTGGCAGATATAGAGAGGCATCGTGAGAGGGGCAGTGTGAGAGTGGCAAAGATAGAGGGTCAGAGTGAGGAAGGCAGCGTAAGAGGAGTAGAGTGAGGGGCAGAGTGAGAGGGACAGAGATAGAGGGGCAGAGTGAGGGGGCAGAGTGAGAGGGGCAGAGATAGAGGGGCAGAGTGAGGGGGCAGAGTGAGAGGGGCAGAGTGAGAATGGCAGAGAGAGAGGGTCAGAGTGAGAAGGGCAGAGTGAGAGGAGCAGAGTGAGGGGCAGAGTGAGAGGGACAGAGAGAGAGGGTCAGAGAGATATAGAGGGGCAGAGTGAGAAGGGCAGAGTGAGAGAGTCAGAGTGAGGGAGCAGAGTGAGAGGGGAAGAGTGGGAGGGGTGGAGTGAGAGAGGCAGAGTGAGAGGCGCAGAGTGAGAGGGGCAGAGTGAGAGGGGCGGATTGAGAGGGGCAGATTAAGAGGTTCAGAGATAGAGGCGCAGAGATAGAGGGGCAGAGTGAGAGGGACAGAGTGAGAGAGTCAGAGTGAGGGAGCAGAGTGAGAGGGGAAGAGTGGGAGGGGTGGAGTGAGAGAGGCAGAGTGAGAGGCGCAGAGTGAGAGATGCAGAGCGAGAGAGGCAGAGTGAGAGAGAGGGGCAGAGTGAGAGGGGCAGAGTGTGAGGGGCAGAGTGAGAGGGTCAGAGAGAGAGAGCGGCAGAGTGAGAGGGGCAGAGTGAGAGGGTCAGAATGAGAGGGTCAGAGAGAGAGAGCGGCAGAGTGAGAGTGGCAGAGAGAGAGGGGCAGAGTGAAAGAGGCAGAGGGAGAGGAGCAGAGAGAGAGAGAGGCAGAGAGAGAGAGGGGCATAGTGAGAGGGGCAGAGAGAGGGTCAGAGAGAGAGAGAGAGGCAGAGAGAGAGGGGCAGATTGAGATGGGCAGAGTGAGATGGGCAGAGTGAGAGAGGCAGAGGGAGAGGGTCAGGGTGAGATGGGCAGAGTGAGAGAGGCAGAGTGAGATGGGCAGTGAGAGGAGCAGAGTGAGAGAGGCAGAGGGAGAGGGTCAGGGTGAGAGGGGCGGAGTGAGAAGGGCAGATTGAGGGGGCAGAGTGAGAGGGGCAGAGTGAGAGTGGCAGAGAGAGTGGGTCAGAGAGAGAGAGGGGCAGAATCATGGAGGCAGAGTGAAAGTGGCAGAGTGAAAGTGGCAGAGTGACAGTGGCAGAGTGACAGTGGCAGAGTGACAGTGGCAGAGTGAGAGGGGCAGAGTGAGAGAGGCAGAGTGAGAGGGGCAGAGTGATAGTGGTAGAGAGAGAGGGTCAGAGAGAGAGGGTCAGAGAGAGAGGGTCAGAGAGAGAGGAGCAGATAGAGAGGGTCAGAGTGAGAGAGTCAGAGGGAGAGGAGCAGAGAGAGAGAGAGGGGCAGAGTGAGGGGGCAGCGAGAGAGGGGCAGAGAGAAAGGGGCAGAGTGAGAGGGGCAGAGTGAGAGGGGCAGCGAGAGAGAGGCAGAGAGAAAGGGGCAGAGTGAGAGGGGCAGAGTGGGAGAGGCAGCGAGAGAGGGGCAGAGGGAGAGAATCAGAGTGAGTCAGAGTTTGAGGGGCAGAGTGGGAGAGGCAGAGAGAGAGAATCAGAGTGAGAGGGGCAGAGTGGAGGGGCAGAGTGAGAGGGGAAGAGTGGGAGGGGCAGAATGAGAGGGGCAGAGTGGAAGGGGCAGAGAGAGAGAGGGTGAGGGATAGAGGTCCAGAGAAGGAGAGAGAGAGGCAGAATGAGAGGGGTAGAGTTTGAGAGGCAGTGTGAGAGGGGCAGAGTGAGAGAGGGGATGGGCAGAGTAAGTGGGGCAGAATGAGAGAGGCGGAGTGAGAGGGGCAGAGTGAGGGGCAGAGTGAGGGGCAGAGTGAGAGGGGCAGAGTGAGAGGGGCAGAGTGAGAGGGGCAGAGTGAGAGAGTCAGTGTGAGGAGGGGCAGAGTGAGAGAGTCAGAGGGAGAGGGGCAGAGAAGGAGAGGCGGAGTGAGAGATGCTAAGTGAGAGGGGCAGAGTGAGAGGGGCAGAGTGATAGTGGTAGAGAGAGAGGGTCAGAGTGAGAGAGGCAGAGGGAAAGGAGCAGAGAGAGAGAGAGGCAGAGAGAGAGAGGGGCATAGTGAGAGGGGCAGAGAGAGGGTCAGAGAGAGAGAGGGGCAGAGAGAGAGGGGCAGATTGAGATGGGCAGAGTGAGAGGGGCAGATTGAGAGAGGCAGAAATAGAGGGGCAGAGTGAGAGGGGCAGAGTGAGAGGGGCAGAGATAGAGGCGCAGAGTTAGAGGGGTGGAGTGAGAGGGGCAGATAGAGAGGGGCAGAGAGAGGGGCAGAGAGAGAGGCAGAGAGAGAAGGGCAGATTGAGAGGGGCAGATTGAGAGGGGCAGAGTGATAGTGGTAGAGAGAGAGGGTCAGAGAGAGAGGGTCAGAGAGAGAGGGTCAGAGAGAGAGGGGCAGATAGAGGGTCAGAGTGAGAGAGTCAGAGTGAGAGGGGCAGAGTGAGAGGGGCAGAGAGAGAGGGGCAGAGTGCGAGGGGCAGAGTGCGAGGGGCAGTGAGAGGGGCAGAGAGAGAGGGTCAGAGAGAGAGAGGCAGGGAGAGAGGGGCAGAGTGAGAGAGGGGATGGGCAGAGTAAGTGGGGCAGAATGAGAGAGGCGGAGTGAGAGGGGCAGAGTGAGGGGCAGAGTGAGAGGGGCAGAGTGAGAGGGGCAGAGTGAGAGGGGCAGAGTGAGAGAGTCAGTGTGAGGAGGGGCAGAGTGAGAGAGTCAGAGGGAGAGGGGCAGAGAAGGAGAGGCGGAGTGAGAGATGCTAAGTGAGAGGGGCAGAGTGAGAGGGGCAGAGTGATAGTGGTAGAGAGAGAGGGGCAGAGTGAGAGAGGCAGAGGGAAAGGAGCAGAGAGAGAGAGAGGCAGAGAGAGAGAGGGGCATAGTGAGAGGGGCAGAGAGAGGGTCAGAGAGAGAGAGGGGCAGAGAGAGAGGGGCAGATTGAGATGGGCAGAGTGAGAGGGGCAGATTGAGAGAGGCAGAAATAGAGGGGCAGAGTGAGAGGGGCAGAGTGAGAGGGGCAGAGATAGAGGCGCAGAGTTAGAGGGGTGGAGTGAGAGGGGCAGATAGAGAGGGGCAGAGAGAGGGGCAGAGAGAGAGGCAGAGAGAGAAGGGCAGATTGAGAGGGGCAGATTGAGAGGGGCAGAGTGATAGTGGTAGAGAGAGAGGGTCAGAGAGAGAGGGTCAGAGAGAGAGGGTCAGAGAGAGAGGGGCAGATAGAGGGTCAGAGTGAGAGAGTCAGAGTGAGAGGGGCAGAGTGAGAGGGGCAGAGAGAGAGGGGCAGAGTGCGAGGGGCAGAGCGCGAGGGGCAGTGAGAGGGGCAGAGAGAGAGGGTCAGAGAGAGAGAGGCAGGGAGAGAGGGGCAGAGTGAGAGAGGCAGAGTGAGAGGGGCAGAGTGAGATGGGCAGAGTGAGAGAGGCAGAGTGAGAGGGGCAGAGTCAGAGAGGCAGAGTGAGAGGGGCTGAGTGAGATGGGCAGAGTGAGAGAGGCAGAGGGAGAGAGGCAGAATTAGAAGGGCAGTGAGAGGAGCAGAGTGAGAGAGGCAGAGGGAGAGGGTCAGGGTGAGAGGGGCGGAGTGAGAAGGGCAGATTGAGGGGGCAGAGTGAGAGGGGCAGAGTGAGAGGGGCAGAGTGAGAGTGGCAGAGAGAGTGGGTCAGAGAGAGAGAGGGCAGAGTGAGAGAGGCAGAGTGAGAGAGGCAGAGTGAGAGAGGCAGAGTGAGAGAGGCAGAGTGAGAGAGGCAGAGTGAGAGCGGCAGACTGAGAAGGGCAGATTCAGAAGGGCAGATTGAGAGGGGCAGAGGGCGAGGGGTGGAGTGAGAGAGACAGAGAGAATGTGGCAGAGAGAGAGATGCAGCGTGAGAGGGGCAGAGTGGGAGAGGCAGAGAGAGAGAGGCAGAGTGAGGGTCAGAATGAGAGGGGCAGAGTGAGAGAGGCAGAGTGAGAGGGGCAGAGTGAGAGGGGCAGGGAGAGAGGCAGAGAGAGAGAGGCAGAGTGAGGGTCAGAATGAGAGGGGCAGAGTGAGAGAGGCAGAGTGAGAGGGGCAGAATGAGAGGGGCAGAGAGAGAGGGGCAGAGTGAGAGAGGCAGAGTGAGAGGGGCAGAGTGAGAGGGGCAGGGAGAGAGGCAGAGAGAGAGAGGCAGAGAGAGAGGGGCAGAATGAGAGGGGCAGAGTGAGAGAGGCAGAGTGAGAGAGGCAGAGTGAGAGGGGCAGAATGAGAGGGGCAGAGTGAGAGAGGCAGAGTGAGAGAGGCAGAGTGAGAGGGGCAGAGTGAGAGGGGCAGAGTGAGAGAGGCAGAGTGAGAGAGGCAGAGTGAGAGGGGCAGAGTGAGAGGGGCAGAGTGAGAGGGGCAGAGTGCGGGTCAGAATGAGAGGGGCAGAGTGAAAGGGGCAGAGTGAGAGAGGCAAAGGGGTGAGAGACTTAGTGAGAGGGGCAGAGAGAGAGGGGCGGATTCAGAGGGGCAGAGGGAGAGGGGGGAGAGGGGCAGAGGGAGAGCGGGAGAGTGAGAGGGGCAGAGTGAGAGGTGTAGATTGAGAGGGGCAGTGTGAGAGTGGCAGAGTTAGAGGGGCAGATTGAGAAGGGCAGAGTGAGAGAGGCCGAGTGAGAGGGGCTGAGATATAGGGGCAGAGAGAGAGGGGCAGAGTGAGAGAGGCAGAGGGAGAGACGCGGAGTGAGATGGGCAGATTGAGAGGGGCAGAGTGAGAGGGTCAGAGTGAGAGGGGCAGATAGAGAGAGACAGAGAGAGAGCGTCAGAGTGAGAGGGGCAGAATCAGAGAGGCAGAGTGAGGGGGCAGAGAGAGAGAGAGGCGGAGAGAGAGAGGCAGAGTGAGAGGGGCAGAGTGAGAGGGGCAGATAGAGAGAGACAGAGAGAGAGCGTCAGAGTGAGAGGGGCAGAATCAGAGAGGCAGAGTGAGGGGGCAGAGAGAGAGAGAGAGGCGGAGAGAGAGCGGCAGAGTGAGATAGGCAGAGTGAGAAGGGCAGAGTGAGAGGGGCAGAGTGAGAGCGGCAGAGTGAGAAGGGCAGAGTGAGAAGGGCAGAGTGAGAGGGGCAGAGTGAGAGGGGCAGAGTGAGAGCGGCAGAGTGAGAGCGGCAGAGTGAGAAGGGCAGAGTGAGAGGGGCAGAGTGAGAGGGGCAGAGTGAGAGGGGCAGAGTGAGAGCGGCAGAGTGAGAAGGGCAGAGTGAGAGAGGCCGAGTGAGAGGGGTTGAGATATAGGGGCAGAGTGAGAGGTGCAGAGTGAGTGGGGCAGAGAGAGAGGGGCAGAGTGAGAGTGGCAGAGGGAGAGACGCGGAGTGAGATGGGCAGATTGAGAGGTGCAGAGTGAGAGAGTCAGAGTGAGAGGGGCAGATAGAGAGAGACAGAGAGAGAGCGTCAGAGTGAGAGAGACAGAGAGAGAGGGTCAGAGTGAGAGTGGCAGAGTGAGAGGGGCAGAGAGAGAGGGGCAGGGAGAGAGGGGTAGAGTGAGAGTGGCAGATTGAGAGGGGCAGAGTGAGAGAGGCTGAGAGAGAGGGGCAGAGTGAGCGGGGAAGAGTGAGGGGCACATTGAGAGAGGTAGAGAGAGGCAAAGATGCAGAGAGAGAGGGGCAGAGTGAGAGGGGCAGAGTGAGAGGGGCAGAGAGAAAGAATCAGAGTGAGAGGGGCAGAGAGAAAGGGGCAGAGTGAGAGGGGCAGAGTGGGAGAGGCAGCGAGAGAGGGGCAGAGGGAGAGAATCAGAGTGAGTCAGAGTTTGAGGGGCAGAGTGGGAGAGGCAGAGAGAGAGAATCAGAGTGAGAGGGGGAGAGTGAGAGAGGCAGAATGAGAGGGGCAGAGTGGAGGGGCAGAGTGAGAGGGGAAGAGTGAGAGGGGCAGATTGAGAGGGGCAGAGTGGAAGGGGCAGAGAGAGAGAGGGTGAGGGATAGAGGTCCAGAGAAGGAGAGAGAGAGGCAGAATGAGAGGGGTAGAGTTTGAGAGGCAGTGTGAGAGGGGCAGAGTGAGAGAGGGGATGGGCAGAGTAAGTGGGGCAGAATGAGAGAGGCAGAGTGAGAGGGGCAGAGTGAGAGAGTCAGAGGGAGAGGGGCAGAGAAAGAGAGGCGGAGTGAGAGATGCTAAGTGAGAGGGGCAGAGTGTAGAGGGGTAGATTGAGACGGGCAGATTGAGAGGGGCGGATTGAGAGGGGCAGAGTGAGAGGGTCAGAGGGAGGGGGCGGAGTGAGAGGGGCAGAGTGAGAGGGTCAGAGGGAGGGGGCGGAGTGAGGGAGGCAGAGTGGGTCGGGCAGAGTCAGAAGGGCAGATTCAGAGGGGCAGAGTGAGATGTTCAGAGATAGAGGCGCAGAGATAGAGGGGCAGAGGGAGAGGGGCAGAAGGAGAGGGGACGAGTGGGAAGGTCAGAGGGAGAGGGGCGGAGTGAGAGGGGCAGAGAGAGAGAGTTAGAGTCAGAGAGGCAGAGAGAGAGAGGCAGTGAGAGGCGGAGTGAGAGGCAGATTGAGAAGGACAGAGTGAGAGGGGTAGAGTGAGAGGGGTAGAGTGAGAGGGGTAGAGTGAGAGGGGTAGAGTGAGGGGGTAGAGTGAGAGGGGCAGAGTGAGAGGGGCAGAGATACAGAGGCAGAGTGAGGGGGCAGAGTGAGGGGGCAGAGTGAGGGGGCAGAGTGAGATGGGCATGGAGTGTGAGTGGCAGGGAGTGAGAGGGGCAGAGTGAGGGGGCAGAGTGAGGAGTGCAGAGTCAGAGGTGCAGAGATAGAGGTGCAGAGATAGAGGTGCAGAGATAGAGGTGCAGAGTGAGAAGGGCAGATTGAGAAGGGCAGATTGAGAGGGACAGAGTGAGAGGGGTAGAGTGAGGGGGTAAAGTGAGAGGGGCAGAGTGAGAGGGGCAGAGGGAGAGGGGCAGAGTGAGAGGGGCAGATTGAGAGGGACAGAGTGAGTGGGGTAGAGTGAGGGGGTAAAGTGAGAGGGGCAGAGATAGAGGCGCAGAGATAGAGAGGCAGAGATAGCGAGGCAGAGTGAGGGGGCAGAGTGAGGGGGCAGAGTGAGAGGGGCAGAGTGAGAGGGGCAGAGTGAGGGGGCAGAGTGAGAGGGGCAGAGTGAGAGGGGCAGAGTGAGGGGGCAGAGTGAGAGGGGCAGAGTGAGAGAGGCAGAGAGAGAGGGGCAGAGTGAGAGGCGCAGAGAGAGGCAAAGAGGCAGAGTGAGAGGTTCAGAGGGAGAGTGTCACAGGGAGAAGCAGTGAGAGGGGCAGATTGAGAGGGGCAGAGAGAGAGAATCAGAGTGAGGCAGAGTGAGTGAGGCAGAGTGAGAGAAGCAGAGAGAGAAAGGCAGAGTGAGAGAGGCAGAGTGAGAGGGGCAGAGAGAGAGGGGCAGATTGAGAGGGGTGGATTCAGAGGGGCAGAGGGAGAGGGGCAGAATGAGAGGGCCGGATTGAGAGGGCCGGATTGAGAGGGGCAGATTGGGAGGGGCAGATTGAGAGGGGCAGAGGGAGGGGGCAGAGGTAGAGGGGCAGAGGGAGAGCGGCAGAGGGAGAGTGGCAGAGAGAGAGCGGCAGAGTGAGAGGGGCAGATTGAGAGGGGCAGAGGGAGAGCGGCAGAGAGAGAGCGGCAGAGTGAGAGGGGCAGATTGAGAGGGGCAGAGGGAGAGCAGCAGAGTGAGAGGGGCAGTGCGAGAGGGGCAAAGTGAGAGGGGCAGAGAGAGGGTCAGAGAGAGAGAGGGGCAGAGAGAGAGGGGCAGATTGAGATGGGCAGAGTGAGAGGGGCAGATTGAGAGAGGCAGAAATAGAGGGGCAGAGTGAGAGGGGCAGAGTGAGAGGGGCAGAGATAGAGGCGCAGAGTTAGAGGGGTGGAGTGAGAGGGGCAGATAGAGAGGGGCAGAGAGAGGGGCAGAGAGAGAGGCAGAGAGAGAAGGGCAGATTGAGAGGGGCAGATTGAGAGGGGCAGAGTGATAGTGGTAGAGAGAGAGGGTCAGAGAGAGAGGGTCAGAGAGAGAGGGTCAGAGAGAGAGGGGCAGATAGAGGGTCAGAGTGAGAGAGTCAGAGTGAGAGGGGCAGAGTGAGAGGGGCAGAGAGAGAGGGGCAGAGTGCGAGGGGCAGAGCGCGAGGGGCAGTGAGAGGGGCAGAGAGAAAGGGTCAGAGAGAGAGAGGCAGGGAGAGAGGGGCAGAGTGAGAGAGGCAGAGTGAGAGGGGCAGAGTGAGATGGGCAGAGTGAGAGAGGCAGAGTGAGAGGGGCAGAGTCAGAGAGGCAGAGTGAGAGGGGCTGAGTGAGATGGGCAGAGTGAGAGAGGCAGAGGGAGAGAGGCAGAATTAGAAGGGCAGTGAGAGGAGCAGAGTGAGAGAGGCAGAGGGAGAGGGTCAGGGTGAGAGGGGCGGAGTGAGAAGGGCAGATTGAGGGGGCAGAGTGAGAGGGGCAGAGTGAGAGGGGCAGAGTGAGAGTGGCAGAGAGAGTGGGTCAGAGAGAGAGAGGGCAGAGTGAGAGAGGCAGAGTGAGAGAGGCAGAGTGAGAGAGGCAGAGTGAGAGAGGCAGAGTGAGAGCGGCAGACTGAGAAGGGCAGATTCAGAAGGGCAGATTGAGAGGGGCAGAGGGCGAGGGGTGGAGTGAGAGAGACAGAGAGAATGTGGCAGAGAGAGAGATGCAGCGTGAGAGGGGCAGAGTGGGAGAGGCAGAGAGAGAGAGGCAGAGTGAGGGTCAGAATGAGAGGGGCAGAGTGAGAGAGGCAGAGTGAGAGGGGCAGAGTGAGAGGGGCAGGGAGAGAGGCAGAGAGAGAGAGGCAGAGTGAGGGTCAGAATGAGAGGGGCAGAGTGAGAGAGGCAGAGTGAGAGGGGCAGAATGAGAGGGGCAGAGAGAGAGGGGCAGAGTGAGAGAGGCAGAGTGAGAGGGGCAGAGTGAGAGGGGCAGGGAGAGAGGCAGAGAGAGAGAGGCAGAGAGAGAGGGGCAGAATGAGAGGGGCAGAGTGAGAGAGGCAGAGTGAGAGAGGCAGAGTGAGAGGGGCAGAATGAGAGGGGCAGAGTGAGAGAGGCAGAGTGAGAGAGGCAGAGTGAGAGGGGCAGAGTGAGAGGGGCAGAGTGAGAGAGGCAGAGTGAGAGAGGCAGAGTGAGAGGGGCAGAGTGAGAGGGGCAGAGTGAGAGGGGCAGAGTGCGGGTCAGAATGAGAGGGGCAGAGTGAAAGGGGCAGAGTGAGAGAGGCAAAGGGGTGAGAGACTTAGTGAGAGGGGCAGAGAGAGAGGGGCGGATTCAGAGGGGCAGAGGGAGAGGGGGGAGAGGGCAGAGGGAGAGCGGGAGAGTGAGAGGGGCAGAGTGAGAGGTGTAGATTGAGAGGGGCAGTGTGAGAGTGGCAGAGTTAGAGGGGCAGATTGAGAAGGGCAGAGTGAGAGAGGCCGAGTGAGAGGGGCTGAGATATAGGGGCAGAGAGAGAGGGGCAGAGTGAGAGAGGCAGAGGGAGAGACGCGGAGTGAGATGGGCAGATTGAGAGGGGCAGAGTGAGAGGGTCAGAGTGAGAGGGGCAGATAGAGAGAGACAGAGAGAGAGCGTCAGAGTGAGAGGGGCAGAATCAGAGAGGCAGAGTGAGGGGGCAGAGAGAGAGAGAGGCGGAGAGAGAGAGGCAGAGTGAGAGGGGCAGAGTGAGAGGGGCAGATAGAGAGAGACAGAGAGAGAGCGTCAGAGTGAGAGGGGCAGAATCAGAGAGGCAGAGTGAGGGGGCAGAGAGAGAGAGAGAGGCGGAGAGAGAGCGGCAGAGTGAGATAGGCAGAGTGAGAAGGGCAGAGTGAGAGGGGCAGAGTGAGAGCGGCAGAGTGAGAAGGGCAGAGTGAGAAGGGCAGAGTGAGAGGGGCAGAGTGAGAGGGGCAGAGTGAGAGCGGCAGAGTGAGAGCGGCAGAGTGAGAAGGGCAGAGTGAGGGGGCAGAGTGAGAGGGGCAGAGTGAGAGGGGCAGAGTGAGAGCGGCAGAGTGAGAAGGGCAGAGTGAGAGAGGCCGAGTGAGAGGGGTTGAGATATAGGGGCAGAGTGAGAGGTGCAGAGTGAGTGGGGCAGAGAGAGAGGGGCAGAGTGAGAGTGGCAGAGGGAGAGACGCGGAGTGAGATGGGCAGATTGAGAGGTGCAGAGTGAGAGAGTCAGAGTGAGAGGGGCAGATAGAGAGAGACAGAGAGAGAGCGTCAGAGTGAGAGAGACAGAGAGAGAGGGTCAGAGTGAGAGTGGCAGAGTGAGAGGGGCAGAGTGAGAGGGGCAGAGAGAGAGGGGCAGGGAGAGAGGGGTAGAGTGAGAGTGGCAGATTGAGAGGGGCAGAGTGAGAGAGGCTGAGAGAGAGGGGCAGAGTGAGCGGGGAAGAGTGAGGGGCACATTGAGAGAGGTAGAGAGAGGCAAAGATGCAGAGAGAGAGGGGCAGAGTGAGAGGGGCAGAGTGAGAGGGGCAGAGAGAAAGAATCAGAGTGAGAGGGGCAGAGAGAAAGGGGCAGAGTGAGAGGGGCAGAGTGGGAGAGGCAGCGAGAGAGGGGCAGAGGGAGAGAATCAGAGTGAGTCAGAGTTTGAGGGGCAGAGTGGGAGAGGCAGAGAGAGAGAATCAGAGTGAGAGGGGGAGAGTGAGAGAGGCAGAATGAGAGGGGCAGAGTGGAGGGGCAGAGTGAGAGGGGAAGAGTGAGAGGGGCAGATTGAGAGGGGCAGAGTGGAAGGGGCAGAGAGAGAGAGGGTGAGGGATAGAGGTCCAGAGAAGGAGAGAGAGAGGCAGAATGAGAGGGGTAGAGTTTGAGAGGCAGTGTGAGAGGGGCAGAGTGAGAGAGGGGATGGGCAGAGTAAGTGGGGCAGAATGAGAGAGGCAGAGTGAGAGGGGCAGAGTGAGAGAGTCAGAGGGAGAGGGGCAGAGAAAGAGAGGCGGAGTGAGAGATGCTAAGTGAGAGGGGCAGAGTGTAGAGGGGTAGATTGAGACGGGCAGATTGAGAGGGGCGGATTGAGAGGGGCAGAGTGAGAGGGTCAGAGGGAGGGGGCGGAGTGAGAGGGGCAGAGTGAGAGGGTCAGAGGGAGGGGGCGGAGTGAGGGAGGCAGAGTGGGTCGGGCAGAGTCAGAAGGGCAGATTCAGAGGGGCAGAGTGAGATGTTCAGAGATAGAGGCGCAGAGATAGAGGGGCAGAGGGAGAGGGGCAGAAGGAGAGGGGACGAGTGGGAAGGTCAGAGGGAGAGGGGCGGAGTGAGAGGGGCAGAGAGAGAGAGTTAGAGTCAGAGAGGCAGAGAGAGAGAGGCAGTGAGAGGCGGAGTGAGAGGCAGATTGAGAAGGACAGAGTGAGAGGGGTAGAGTGAGAGGGGTAGAGTGAGAGGGGTAGAGTGAGGGGGTAGAGTGAGAGGGGCAGAGTGAGAGGGGCAGAGATACAGAGGCAGAGTGAGGGGGCAGAGTGAGGGGGCAGAGTGAGGGGGCAGAGTGAGGGGGCAGAGTGAGATGGGCATGGAGTGTGAGTGGCAGGGAGTGAGAGGGGCAGAGTGAGGGGGCAGAGTGAGGAGTGCAGAGTCAGAGGTGCAGAGATAGAGGTGCAGAGATAGAGGTGCAGAGATAGAGGTGCAGAGTGAGAAGGGCAGATTGAGAAGGGCAGATTGAGAGGGACAGAGTGAGAGGGGTAGAGTGAGGGGGTAAAGTGAGAGGGGCAGAGTGAGAGGGGCAGAGGGAGAGGGGCAGAGTGAGAGGGACAGAGTGAGTGGGGTAGAGTGAGGGGGTAAAGTGAGAGGGGCAGAGATAGAGGCGCAGAGATAGAGAGGCAGAGATAGCGAGGCAGAGTGAGGGGGCAGAGTGAGGGGGCAGAGTGAGGGGGCAGAGTGAGAGGGGCAGAGTGAGAGGGGCAGAGTGAGGGGGCAGAGTGAGAGGGGCAGAGTGAGGGGGCAGAGTGAGAGGGGCAGAGTGAGAGAGGCAGAGAGAGAGGGGCAGAGTGAGAGGCGCAGAGAGAGGCAAAGAGGCAGAGTGAGAGGTTCAGAGGGAGAGTGTCACAGGGAGAAGCAGTGAGAGGGGCAGATTGAGAGGGGCAGAGAGAGAGAATCAGAGTGAGGCAGAGTGAGTGAGGCAGAGTGAGAGAAGCAGAGAGAGAAAGGCAGAGTGAGAGAGGCAGAGTGAGAGGGGCAGAGAGAGAGGGGCAGATTGAGAGGGGTGGATTCAGAGGGGCAGAGGGAGAGGGGCAGAATGAGAGGGCCGGATTGAGAGGGCCGGATTGAGAGGGGCAGATTGGGAGGGGCAGATTGAGAGGGGCAGAGGGAGGGGGCAGAGGTAGAGGGGCAGAGGGAGAGCGGCAGAGGGAGAGTGGCAGAGAGAGAGCGGCAGAGTGAGAGGGGCAGATTGAGAGGGGCAGAGGGAGAGCGGCAGAGAGAGAGCGGCAGAGTGAGAGGGGCAGATTGAGAGGGGCAGAGGGAGAGCAGCAGAGTGAGAGGGGCAGTGCGAGAGGGGCAAAGTGAGAGGGGCAGATTGACAGGGGCGGAGTGAGAGGGGCAGAATGAGAGGGGCAGAGAGGGGCAGAGTGAAAGGGTCAGATTGAGAGGGGCAGAGGGAGAGGGGTAGAGCGAGAGCAGCAGTGTGAGAGGGGCAGAGTGAGAGGGGCAGAGTGAGAGGGGCAGATTGAGAGTGACAGATTGAGAGGGGCAGAGTGAGAGCGGCAGAGTGAGAGGGGCAGCTTGAGAGGGGCAGAGGGAGATCAGCAGTGTGAGAGGGGCATTGCGAGAGGGGCAGAGTGAGAGGGGCAGATTGAGAGTGACAGATTGAGAGGGGCATAGTGGGAGGGGCAGAGTGAGAAGGGCAGAGATAGAGGGGCAGAGTGAGAGAGGCAGAGAGAGAGAGGCAGAGTGAGAGGGGCAGAATGAGTGAGTCAGATTGAGAGAGGCAGAGAGAGAGAGAGGCAGAGAGAGAGAGAGGCAGAGAGAGAGAGAGGCAGAGAGAGAGAGAGGCAGAGTGAGAGGAGCAGATTGAGAGGGGCAGCGGAAGAGGGGCAGATTGAATGGGGCCGTTTGTGAGGAGCAGAGCGAGAGGGGCAGAGTGATGGGGCAGAGAGTGAGAGGCAGTGTGAGAGGGGCAGATTGAGAGGGGCACAGCAAGAGGGGCAGATTGAGAGGGGCAGATTGAGAGGGGCAGAGTGATAGGGGCAGAGTGATAGGGGCAGAGAGAGAGATTCAGAGTGAGAGAGTCAGCGAAAGAGATGCAGAGAGAGAGGGGCAGAGTGAGGGGAAGATTGAGAGGGACAGAGTGAGAGAGGCAGAGTGAGGGGGCAGATTGAGAGGGGCAAAGTGAGAGATGGGCAGAGAGAGAGAGAGGCAGAGTGAGAGAGGGGATTGGCAGAGTGAGAGGGGCAGAGTGAGAGAGGCAGAGATAGAGGTGCAGAGTGAGAAGGGCAGATTGAGAGGGGCAGAGTGAGAGGGACAGAGTGAGGGGGTAGAGTGAGGGGGTAGAGTGAGGGGGTAGAGTGAGGGGGCAGAGTGAGAGGGGCAGAGGTAGAGGCGCAGAGATAGAGAGGCAGAGATAGCGAGGCAGAGTGAGGGGGCAGAGTGAGAGGGGCAGAGAGAGAGTGTCACAGGGAGAAGCAGTGAGAGGGGCAGAGTGAGAGAGGCAGAGTGAGAGAGGCAGAGTGAGAGAGGCAGAGAGAGAAAGGCAGAGTGAGAGAGGCAGAGTGAGAGGGGCAGAGAGAGAGGGGCTTAGTGAGAGGGGCAGAGTGAGAGAGGCAGATTGAGAGGGGTGGATTCAGAGGGGCAGATTGAGAGGGGCAGATTGAGAGGGGCAGATTGAGAGGGGCAGATTGAGAGGGGCAGATTGAGAGGGGCAGAGGGAGAGCGGCAGAGAGAGCTGGGCAGATTGAGAGGGGCAGAGTGAGAGGGGCACAGTGAGAGAGGCAGAGTGAGAGAGGCAGAGTGAGTGGGGCAGAGTGGGAGAGACAGAGAGAGAGGGGCAGAGAGAGAGGTTCAGAGATAGAGGCGCAGAGAGAGAGGGGCTGAGGGAGAGGGGCTGAGGGAGAGGGGTAGAGTGAGAGGGTCACAGGCAGAGGGGCGTAGTGAGAGCGGCAGATTGAGAGGGGCAGAGAGAGAGAGGCAGAGTGAGAGTGGTAGAGTGAGATGGGCAGAGTGAGAGGTGCAGAGTGGGAGGGGCTGAGTGAGAGGGACAGAGTGAGAGGGGCAGAGTGAGAGGGGCAGAGTGAGAGGGGCAGAGTGGGAGGGGCAGAGTGAGAGGGGCAGAGTGAGAGGGGCAGAGTGGGAGGGGCAGAGTGAGAGGGGCAGAGTAGGAGAGACGGAGTGAGTTTGGCAGAGAGAGAGAGGCAGAATGGGAGAAGCGGAGTGAGAGGGGCGGAGAAGGAGAGAGAGAGAGAGGCAGAGTGAGAGAGGCTTAGTGAGAGGGTCAGAGTGAGAGAGAGGCAGAGTGTGAGTGGCAGAGTGAGAGGGGCAGAGTGAAGGGGCAGAGTGAGGGAGAGGCAGAGAGAGAGGCAGAGTGAGAGAGGCAGAGTGAGAGAGGCAGAGTGAGAGAGGCAGAGTGAGAGGGGCAGAGTGAGAGGGGCAGAGTGAGAGGGGCAGATTGAGAGGGGCAGATTGAGAGGGGCAGAGTGAGAGGGGCAGAGAGAGCGAGGGTCAGAGTGAGAGAGGCAGAGTGAGAGTGACCGAGAGAGAGGCTCAGAGAGATATAGCGGGGCAGGGTGAGAAGGGCAGAGTGAGAGGGGTAGAGTGCGAGGGGCAGAGTGGGAGAGGTTTAGTGAGAGAGGCTTAGTGAGAGGGGCAGAGTGAGTGGGGCAGAGAAAGAGAGGCGGAGTGAGAGAGTCAGAGTGAGAGAGGCTAAGTGAGAGGGGCAGATTGAGAGGGCAGATTGAAAGGGGCAGATTGAGAGGGGAAGAGGGAGAGGGGCGGAGTGAGAGGGGTGGAGTGAGACTGGCAGAGTCAGAGGGGCAGAGTGAGAGAGGCAGATTGAGAGGTTCAGAGATAGAGGCGCAGAGATAGAGGGGCAGAGTGAGAGGGGCAGAGTGAGAGGGGCAGAGTGAGGGGCAGAGTGAGAGGGGCAGAGTGAGAGGGGCAGAGTGAGAGAGGGGCAGAGTGAGAGGGGCAGAGTGAGGGACAGAGTGAGAGGGGCAGAGTGAGAGGGGCAGAGTGAGAGAGGCAGAGTGAGAGGGGCAGAGCGTGAGGGGCGGATTGAGAGGGGCAGATTGAGAGGGGCAGAAGGAGAGCGGCAGAGTGAGAAGTGCACAGTTAGAGGGGCAGTCAGAGAGTCAGAGTGACAGGGGCAGAGTGAGAGGGGCAGAGTGAGAGGGGCAGAGTGAGAGGGGCAGAGTGAGGGGGCAGAGTGAGAGGGAGAGGCAGAGTGAGAGGGGCAGAGTGAGAGGGGCAGAGTGAAGGGGCAGAGTGAGGGAGAGGCAGAGAGAGAGAGAGAGAGAGAGGCAGAGTGAGAGATGCAGAGTGAGAGGGGCAGAGTGAGAGGGGCAGAGTGAGAGGGGCAGAGTGAGAGGGGCAGAGGGAGGGGGCGGAGTGAGAGGGGCAGAGTGAGAGGGGCAGAGAGAGTGAGAGGGGCAGAGTGAGAGGGGCAGAGTGAGAGGTGCAGAGTGAGAGGTGCAGAGATTGAGGGGCAGAGTGAGGGGGCAGAGTGAGAGGGGCAGAGTGAGAGGGGCAGAGTGAGAGGGTCAGATTGAGAGGGGCAGAGATTGAGGGGCAGAGTGAGAGGGGCAGAGTGAGAGGGGCAGAGTGAGAGGGTCAGATTGAGAGCGGCAGTGTGAGGGGGCAGAGTGAGAGGGGCAGAGAGAGAGAGTTTGAGTGATGGGGCAGAGAGAGAGAATCAGAGTGAGAGTGTCAGAGTGAGAGGTGTAGAGTGATAGGGGCAAAGAGAGAGGGGCAGAGTGAGTGTGGCAGAGAGAGAGATGCAGAGTGAGAGAGGCAGGCTGAGAGGGGCAGATTGAGAGAGGCATAGTGAGAGGGGCAGTGTGAGAGAGGCTAAGTGAGAGGGGCAGATTGAGAGGGGAAGAGGGAGAGAGGCAGAGTGAGAGGGGCGGAGTGAGGGGGTGGAGTGAAACTGGCAGAGTCAGAGGGGCAGATTGAGAAGTTCAGAGATAGAGGTGCAGAGATAGAGGGGCAGAGCGAGAGAGGCAGTGTGAGTGGGGCAGAGTGAGATTGGCAGAGATAGAGGGGCAGATTGAGTGGGGCAGAGTGAGAGGGGCAGATTGAGAGGGGCAGAGTGAGTGGGGCAGAGTGAGAAGGGCAGATTGAGAGGGGCAGAGTGAGAGGGGCAGAGTGAGAGGGGCAGAGTGGGTCGGGCAGAGTCAGAAGGGCAGATTCAGAGGGGCAGAGTGAGATGTTCAGAGATAGAGGGGCAGAGGGAGAGGGGCAGAAGGAGAGGGGACGAGTGGGAAGGTCAGAGGGAGAGGGGCGGAGTGAGAGGGGCAGAGAGAGAGAGTTAGAGTGAGAGAGGCAGAGAGAGAGAGGCAGTGAGAGGCAGAGTGAGAGGCAGATTGAGAAGGACAGAGTGAGAGGGACAGAGTGAGAGGGGTAGAGTGAGAGGGGTAGAGTGAGGGGGTAGAGTGAGGGGGTAGAGTGAGAGGGGCAGAGTGAGAGGGGCAGAGATAGAGAGGCAGAGTGAGGGGGCAGAGTGAGAGGGGCAGGGAGTGAGAGTGGCAGGGAGTGAGAGGGGCAGAGTGAGGGGGCAGAGTGAGGAGTGCAGAGTCAGAGGGGCAGAGATAGAGGTGCAGAGTGAGAAGGGCAGATGGAGAGGGGCAGAGTGTGAGGGGCAGATTGAGAGGGACAGTGAGAGGGGTAGAGTGAGGGGGTAAAGTGAGAGGGGCAGAGATATAGGCGCAGAGATAGAGAGGCAGAGATAGCGAGGCAGAGTGAGGGGGCAGAGTGAGGGGGCAGAGTGAGGGGGCAGAGTGAGAGGGGCAGTGAGAGGGGCAGAGTGAGAGGGGCAGAGTGAGGGGGCAGAGTGAGAGAGGCAGAGAGAGAGGGACAGAGTGAGAGGTGCAAAGAGAGGCAAAGAGGCAGAGTGAGAGGTTCAGAGGGAGAGTGTCACAGGGAGAAGCAGTGAGAGGGGCAGATTGAGAGGGGCAGAGAGAGAGAATCAGAGTGAATCAGAGTGAGAGAGGCAGAGAGAGAGTGGCTTAGTGAGAGAGGCAGAGTGAGAGGGGCAGATTGAGAGGGGCGGATTCAGAGGGGCAGAGGGAGAGGGGCAGAATGAGAGGGCCGGATTGAGAGGGGCAGATTGAGAGGGGCAGAGGGAGATGGGCAGATTGGGAGAGGCAGATTGAGAGGGGCAGAGGGAGAGAAGCAGATTGAGAGGGGCAGATTGAGAGGGGCAGAGGGAGGGGGCAGAGGTAGAGGGGCAGAGGGAGAGCGGCAGAGGGAGAGCGGCAGAGGGAGAGCGGAAGAGTGAGAGGGGCAGATTGAGAGGGGCAGTGCGAGAGGGGCAAAGTGAGAGGGGCAGATTGACAGGGGCGGAGTGAGAGGGGCAGAATGAGAGGGGCAGAATGAGAGGGGCAGAGTGAGAGGGGCAGAGTGAGAGGGGCGGATTGAGAGGGGCGGATTGAGAGGGACGGATTGAGAGGGACGGATTGAGAGGGGCAGATTGAGAGGGGCAGATTGAGAGGGGCAGAGGGAGAGGGGCAGAGTGAGAGCGGCAGAGTGAGGGGGCAGCTTGAGAGGGGCAGAGGGAGATCAGCAGTGTGAGAGGGGCATTGCGAGAGGGGCAGAGTGAGAGGGGCAGATTGAGAGTGACAGATTGAGAGGGGCAGAGTGAGAAGGGCAGAGTGAGAAGGGCAGAGTTAGAGGGGCAGAGTCAGAGAGGCAGAGATAGAGGGGCAGAGTGAGAGAGGCAGAGAGAGAGAGGCAGAGTGAGAGGAGCAGAGGAACAGGGGCAGATTGAATGGGGCCGTTTGTGAGGAGCAGAGCGAGAGGGGCAGAGTGATAGGGGCAGAGAGTGAGAGGCAGTGTGAGAGGGGCAGATTGAGAGGGGCACAGCAAGAGGGGCTGATTGAGAGGGGCAGATTGAGAGGGGCAGAGTGATAGGGGCAGAGAGAGAGATTCAGAGTGAGAGAGTCAGCGAAAGAGATGCAGAGAGAGAGGGGCAGAGTGAGGGGGCAGATTGAGAGGGGCAAAGTGAGAGATGGGCAGAGAGAGAGAGAGGCAGAGTGAGAGAGGGGATTGGCAGAGTGAGAGGAGCAGAGTGAGAGAGGCAGAGATAGAGGTGCAGAGTGAGAAGGGCAGATTGAGAGGGGCAGAGTGAGAGGGACAGAGTGAGAGGGACAGAGTGAGGGGGTAGAGTGAGGGGGTAGAGTGAGGGGGTAGAGTGAGAGGGGCAGAGTGAGAGGGGCAGAGATAGAGAGGCAGAGATAGAGAGGCAGAGATAGAGAGGCAGAGATAGCGAGGCAGAGTGAGGGGGCAGAGTGAGAGGGGCAGAGAGAGAGTGTCACAGGGAGAAGCAGTGAGAGGGGCAGAGTGAGAGAGGCAGAGTGAGGCAGAGTGAGAGAGGCAGAGAGAGAAAGGCAGAGTGAGAGGGCCAGAGAGAGAGGGGCAGAGTGAGAGAGGCAGAGTGAGAGGGGCAGAGAGAGAGGGGCAGAGTGAGAGAGGCAGAGTGAGAGGGGCAGAGAGAGAGGGGCAGAGTGAGAGAGGCAGAGTGAGAGGGGCAGAGAGAGAAAGGCAGAGAGAGAGGGGCAGAGAGAGAGGGGCAGAGTGAGAGGGGCAGAGTGAGAGAGGCAGATTGAGAGGGGCGGATTCAGAGGGGCAGAGGGAGAGGGGCAGAATGAGAGGGCCGGATTGAGAGGGGCAGATTGAGAGGGGCAGAGGGAGATGGGCAGATTGAGAGGGGCAGATTGAGAGGGGCAGAGGGAGAGGGGCAGAGGGAGAGGGGCAGAGGGAGAGTGGCAGAGTGAGAGGGGCAGAGTGAGAGGGACAGATTGAGAGGGGCAGAGGGAGAGGGGCAGATTGAGAGGGGCAGATTGAGAGGGGCAGAGGGAGAGGGGCAGATTGAGAGTGACAGATTGAGAGGGGCATAGTGGGAGAGGCAGAGTGAGAGGGGCAGAGTTAGAGGGGCAGAGTCAGAGAGGCAGAGAGAGAGGGGCAGAGTGAGAGGGTCAGAGTGAGAGAGGCAGAGAGAGAGAGGCAGAGTGAGAGGGGCAGAATGAGTGAGTCAGAGTGAGAGAGGCAGAGAGAGAGAGGCAGAGAGAGAGAGAGAGAGGCAGAGTGAGAGGGGCAGATTGAGAGGGGCAGAGGGAGAGGGGCAGATTGAATGGGGCCGTTTGTGAGGAGCAGAGCGAGAGGGGCAGAGTGATAGGGGCAGAGAGTGAGAGGCAGTGTGAGAGGGGCAGATTGAGAGTGGCACAGCGAGAAGGGCTGATTGAGAGGGGCAGATTGAGAGGGGCAGAGTGATAGGGGCAGAGAGAGAGATTCAGAGTGAGAGAGTCAGATAGAGAGATGCAGAGAGAGAGGGGCAGAGTGAGGGGGCAGAGTGAGGGGGCAGATTGAGAGGGACAGAGTGAGAGAGGCAGAGAGAGAGAGGCAGATTGAGAGGGGCAGATTGAGAGGGACAGAGTGAGAGAGAGGCAGAGAGAGAGAGAGGCAGAGTGAGAGAGGGGATTGGCAGAGTGAGAGGCGCAGAGTGAGAGAGGCAGAAATAGAGGTGCAGAGATAGAGGGGCAGAGTGAGGGGGCAGAGCGAGAGGGGCAGATTGAGAGGGGCAGATTGAGTGGGGCAGAGGGAGAGCAGCAGAGTGAGAAGGGCACAGTTAGAGGGGCAGAGTGAGACGGGCAGAGTGAGAGGGACAGAGTGAGAGAGGCAGAGGGAGAGAGGCTGAGAGTGAGAGGCAGAGTGAGAGCGGCAGAGTGAGAGGGACAGAGTGAGAGAGGCAGAGGGAGAGAGGCTGAGAGTGAGAGGCAGAGTGAGAGCGGCAGAGTGAGAGGGACAGAGTGAGGGAGGCAGAGTGAGGGAGGCAGAGTGAGAGGGGCAGAGTGAGAGGGGCAGAGTGAGAGGGGCAGAGTGAGAGGGGCAGAGGGAGAGGGGCAGAGGGAGAGGAGCAGATTGAGAGGGGCAGAGGGAGAGGGGCAGATTGAGAGTGACAGAGTGAGGGGGCAGAGAGAGAAGGACAGAGTGAGAGGGGCTGAGTGAGAGAGGCAGATTGAGAGGGACAGAGTGAGAGGAGCAGGGTGAGAGGGGCAGATTGAGAGGGACAGAGTGAGAGAGGCAGAGTGAGAGGGGCGTAGTGAGAGCGGCAGAGTGAGAGGTGCAGAGTGGGAGGGGCTGAGTGGGAGGGGCAGAGTGAGAGGGACAGAGTGAGAGGTACAGAGTGAGGGGGCAGAGTGAGAGGGGCAGAGTGGGAGGGGCAGAGCAGGAGAGGCGGAGTGAGTTTGGCAGAGAGAGAGAGGCAGAATGGGAGAAGCGGAGTGAGAGGGGCGGAGAAGGAGAGAGAGAGAGAGGCAGAGTGAGAGAGGCTTAGTGAGAGGGTCAGAGTGAGAGAGAGGCAGAGTGTGAGTGGCAGAGTGAGAGGGACAGATTGAGAGGGGCAGATTGAGGGGGCAGAGCGAGAGGGGCGGATTGAGAGTGGCAGATTGAGAGGGGCAGAGGGAGAGGGACAGAGCGAGAGGTGCAGAGTGAGAGAGGCAGAGTGAGAGAGGCAGAGTGAGAGGCAGATTGAGAGGTACAGAGTGAGAGGGGCAGAGAGAAGGGCAGAGTGAGAGGTGCAGAGTGGGAGGGGCTGAGTAGGAGGGGCAGAGTGAGAGGGGCAGAGTGAGAGGCAGAGTGAGAGGGGTAGAGTGAGAGGTGCAGAGTGAGAGAGTCAGAGTGAGGGAGAGGCAGAGATAGAGAGATAGGCAGAGTGAGGTGCAGAGTGAGAGGTGCAGAGTGAGGGGGCAGAGTGAGGAGGGCAGAGTGGGAGAGGCAGAGTGAGAGGGGCAGAGAGAGAGAGGCAGAGTGAGAGGGACAGAGAGAGAGTGGCAGAGAGAGATGGTCAGAGAAAGAGAGGGGCAGAGTGGGAGTGGCAGAGTGAGAGAGGCAGAGAGAGAGAGGGGCAGAGTGAGAAGGGCAGAGTGAGAGGGGCAGAATAAGAGAGGCAGAGTGAGAGAGGCAGAGAGAGAGAGTCGGAGTGAGAGGGGGAGAGTGAGAGAGAGGCGCAGTGAGAGGGGCTGAGTGAGAGGGGCAGATTTAGAGGGGAGAGTGAGAGTTGTAGACAACGAGGGTCAGAGAGGGAGAGGCGATGGGTGGAATGAGAGGGGCAGAGTGAGAGGGGCAGAGAGAGAGGCAGAGTGAGAGGGGCAGAGAGAGAAGGGGGCAGACTGAGAGGGGCAGAGTTAGAGAGGCAGAGGTAGAGAGGGTCAGGGAGAGAGAGGGTCAGAGTAAGAGGGGCAGAGTGGGAGTGGCAGAGTGAGAGGGGCAGAGTGAGAGAGGCAAAGTGAGAGAGGCGGAGTGAGAGGGGCAGAGTGAAAGGGGCAGAGTGAGAGAGGCAGAGATAGAGGGGTAGAGTGAGAGGGGCAGAATGTGAGTGGCAGAGTGAGAGTGGTAGAGTGTGAGGGTCAGAGAGAGAGAGAGGGGCAAAGTAAGAGGGGCAAAGTGAGAGGGGCTGAGTGAGAGGGGCAGAATGAGAGGGGCAGAGTGAGAGTAGCAGAGTGAGAGGGACAGAGTTAGAGGGTCAGAGAGAGAGAGGGGCAGAGAGAGAGAGGCAGAGTGAGAGGGACAGAGTTAGAGGGTCAGAGAGAGAGAGGGGCAGAGAGAGAGAGGCAGAGTGAGAGGGACAGAGTCAGAGAGGTAGAGAGAAAGGGGCAGAGTGAGAGAGGCAGAGTGAGTGGGGCAGAGTGAGAGGGGCAGAGTGAGAGCGGCAGAGATAGAGAGGCAGAGATAGAGGGGCAGAGAAAGAGAGGGGCAGAGTGAGAATGGCAGAGTCAGAGAGGCAGAGTCAGAGAGGCAGAGTGAGAGAGGGAGAGTGAGAGAGGCAGAGATAGGGGGTAGAGATAGAGGGGCAGAGATAGATGGGCAGAGATAGAGGGGCAGAGTGAGAGGGTCAGAGATAGAGAGGCAGAGATAAAGTGGCAGAGTGAGGGGGCAGAATGAGATTGACAGATTGAGAGTGGCAGAGAGAGAGAGGGGCAGAGTGAGAAGGGCAGAGTGAGAAGGGCAGAGTGAGAAGGGCAGAGTGAGAGGGGCAGAATAAGAGAGGCAGAGTGAGAGAGGCAGAGAGAGAGAGTCGGAGTGAGAGGGGGAGAGTGAGAGAGAGGCGCAGTGAGAGGGGCTGAGTGAGAGGGGCAGATTTAGAGGGGAGAGTGAGAGTTGTAGACAACGAGGGTCAGAGAGGGAGAGGCGATGGGTGGAATGAGAGGGGCAGAGTGAGAGGGGCAGAGAGAGAGGCAGAGTGAGAGGGGCAGAGAGAGAAGGGGGCAGACTGAGAGGGGCAGAGTTAGAGAGGCAGAGGTACAGGTACACCCACGGTGCTGTTAGGGAGGGAGTTCCAGGATTTTGTCCCCTGTGGTGTAGGTACACCCACGGCGCTGTTAGGGAGGGAGTTCCAGGATTTTGTCCCCTGTGGTGTAGGTACACCCACCGCGCTGTTAGGGAGGGAGTTAAAGAATTTTGTCCACTGTGGTGTAGGTACACCCACAGCGCTGTTAGGGAGGGAGTTCCAGGATTTTGTCTCCTGTGTTGTAGGTACACCCACAGCGCTTTTTGGGGGGGAATTCCAGTTTTTTGTCCCTGTGGTGTAGGAACATCCATAGTACTGTTAGCGAGGGAGTTCCAGGAATCTGTCCCATGTGGTGTAGGTACAATCAAGCCGCTGTTAGGGAGGGAGTTAAAGAATTATGTCCCTTATGGTGTAGGTACTCCCACGGCGCTGTTAGAGAGGGAGTTCCAAGAATTTGTCCCCTGTGGTGTAGGTACACCCACAGCGCTGTTAGGGAGGGAGTTCCAGGATTTCATCCCTTTGGTGTAGGTACACCCACAGCGCTGTTCGGTAGCGAGTTCCAGGATTTTGTCCCTGTGATGTAGGTACACCCACGGCACTGTTAGGGTGGGAGTTCCAGGATTTTGTCCCTTTGGTGTAGGTACACCCACGGCGCTGTTAGGGAGTGAATTCCAGAATTTTGTCCCTTTGGTGTAGGTACACCCACGGAGCTGTTGGGAGGGATTTCCAGGATTTTGTCCCCTGTGGGGTAGGTACACCCACAGCGCTGTTACGGAGTGAGTTCCAGGACTTTGTCCCTCTGGTGTAGGTACACCCACAGCGCTGTTAGGGAGGGAGTTCCAGGATTTCGTCCCTGTGGTGTAGGTACACCCACAGCGCTGTTAGGGAGGGAGTTCCGGGATTTTGTATGTGTGGTGTAGGTAAATCCATGGCGCTGTTAGGGTGGGTGTTCCAGTATTTTGTCCCCTGTGGTGTAGGTACACCCACAGTGTTGTTAGGGAGTGAGTTCCAGGATTTTGTCCCTGTCCTGTAGGTACACCCACAGCGCTGTTAGGGAGGGAGTTCCAGGATTCTGTCGCTGTGGTGTAGGTACATCCACAGCGCTGTTAGGGAGGGAGTTCCAGGAATTTGTTCCTGTGGTGTAGGTACATCCACGGCGCTGTCAGTGAGTGAGTTCCAGGATTTTGTCCCCTGTGGTGTAGGTACACCCACAGCGCTGTTAGGGAGGGAGTTCCAGGATATTGTCCCCTTCGGTGTAGTTTCATTCAAAGCGCCGATAGGTTGGGAATTCCAGGATTTTGTTCCATGCTGTGTAGATATACCCACGGTACTGTTAGGGAGGGAGTTCCTGGATTTTGTCTGTGTGGTGCAGGTATATTCACAGCCCTGTTAGGGAGGTAGATCAAGGATTTTGTCCCCAGCGGTTTAGATACACCCACAGCGCTGTTAGGGAGGGAGTTCCAGGCTTTTGTCCCTGTGGTGTAGGCACACCCACAGCGCTGTTCAGGATGGAGTTCCAGGATTTTGTCCATGTGGCGTAGGTTCATTCAGCGCACTGTTAGTGAGGGAGTTCCAGGATTCTGTCCCCTGTTGTGTAGGTGCACCCACAGTTCTGTTAGGGAGGGAGTTCTGGGATTTTGTATGTTTGGTGTAGGTATACCCACGGCGCTGTGATGGAGGGAGTTCCAGGAATTTTTCACCTGTGGTGTAGGTACACTCACAGCGCTGTTAGGGTGGGAGTTCCAGGATTTTGTCCCTTTGGTGTAGGTACACCCCCAGTGCTGTTAGGGTGGGAGTTCCAGGATTTTGTCCATTTGGTGTAGGTACACCCACAGCGCTGTTAGGATGGGAGTTCCAGGATTTTGTCCCTGTGGTACAGGTACACCCACAGCGCTGTTAGGATGGGAGTTCCAGGATTTTGTCCCCTGTGGTGTAGGTGCACCCACAGCGCTGTTAGGGAGTGAGTTCCAGGATTTTGTCCCATGTGATATAGGTACACCCCTGGCGCTGTTAGGGAGGGAGTTCCAGCATTTTGTCCATGTGGTGTAGATACACCCACAGCGCTGTTAGGGATGGAGTTGCAGGATTTTTCTCTGTGGTGTAGATACACCCACATCACTGTTAGGGAGGGAGTTCCAGGATATTGTCCGCTTTGGTGTAGGTATATTCAAAGCGCTGATAGGTTGGGAATTCCAGGACTTTGTTCCGTGCTGTGTAGATATACCCACGGTACTGTTAGGGAGGGAGTTCGTGGATTTTGTCTGTGTGGTGCAGGTATATTCACAGCCCTATTTGGGAGGTAGATCAAGGATTTTGTCCCCAGTGGTTTAGATACACCCACAGTGTTGTTAGGGAGGGAGTTCCAGGATTTTGTCCCTGTGGTGCAGGTATACTCACAGCGCTGTTAGCGAGGGAGTTCCAGGATTTTGTCCCCTGTGGTGTAGGCACACCCAGGACGCTGTTTCGGATGGAGTCCCTGGATTTTGTCCATGTGGAGTAGGTTCATTCAGCGCACTGTTAGTGAGGGGGTTCCAGGATTCTGGCCCCTGTGGTGTCGGTACACCCACAGCGCAGATAGGTAGGGTATTCCAGGATTTTGTCCATGTGGTGTAGATAAAGCCAAGGCATTATTAGGGAGGGAGTTCCAGGATTTTGTCCCCCCTGGTGTAGGTACACCCATAGTGCTGTTAGGGAGCGTGTTCCAGGATTTTGTCCCCTGTGGTGTAGGTACACTCATGGCGCTTTTAGGGTGGGAGTTCTAGGATTATGTCCCTGTGGTATAGGTACACCCACAGCGCTGTTAGGGAGGGAGTTCCAGGATTTTGTCCCACGTGGTGTAGGTACACCCACAGCGCTGTTAGGGAGGGAGTTCCAGGATTTTGTCCCATGCGGTGTAGGTACACGCACAGCGCTGTTAGGGAGGGAGTTCCTCGATTTTGTCCGTTTGGTGTAGGTTCACCCACAGCGCTGTTAGGGAGTGAGTTCCAGGATTTTGTCCCCCCTGGTGTAGGTACACCCACAGTGCTGTTAGGGAGCGTGTTCCAGGATTTTGTCCCCTGTGGTATAGGTACACCCACAGCGCTGTTAGGGAGGGAGTTCCAGGCTTTTTTCCCCTGTGGTGTAGGTACACCCACAGCGCTGTTAGGGAGGGAGTTCCAGGATTTTGTCCCTTTGGTGTAGGTACACCCACGGTGCTGTTAGGGAGGGAGTTCCAGGATTGTGTCCGTGTGGTGTAGGTACACCCATGGCGCTGTTAGGGAGGGTGTTCCAGGAATTTGTCCGTATGGTGTGGGTACACCCACAGTGCTGTTAGGGAGGGATTTCCAGGATTTTGTCCCCAGTGTGGTGTAGGTACACTCACAGCGCTGTTAGGGAGTCAGTCCCTGGATTTTGTCCCTGTGGTGTAGGTACACCCACAGCGCTTTTTGGGAGGGAATTCCAGGAATCTGTCTCTGTGGTGTAGGTACATCCACAGTGCTGTTAGGGAGGGAGTTCCAGGATTTTGTCCCATTCGGTGTAGGTACACCCACAGCGCTGTTAGGGAGGGAGTTCCAGGATTTTGTCCCTGTGGTGTAGGTACACCCACAGCGCTGTTAGGGAGGGAGTTCCTGGATATTGTCCCCTTTGGTGTAGTTTCATTCAAAGCGCTGATAGGTTGGGAATTCCAGGATTTTGTTCCATGCTGTGTAGATATACCCACGGTACTGTTAGGGAGGGTGTTCCTGGATTTTGTCTGTGTGGTGCAGGTATATTCACAGCCCTGTTTGGGAGGTAGATAAAGGATTTTGTCCCCAGCGGTTTAGATACACCCACAGTGTTGTTAGGGATGGAGTTGCAGGATTTTTCTCTGTGGTTTAGGTATACCCACAGTGCTGTTAGGGAGGGAGTTCCAGGATTTGTCCCATGCGGTGTAGGTACACCCACATCGCTGTAAGGGAGGGAGTTCCAGGATATTGTCCCCTTTGGTGTCGGTACATTCAAAGCGCTGATAGGTTGGGAATTCCAGGACTTTGTTCCGTGCTGTGTAGATATACCCACGGTACTGTTAGGGAGGGAGTTCCAGGATTCTGTCCCTGTGGTGTAGGTACACCCACAGCGCTGTTAGGGAGGGTGTTCCAGGATTTTGTCCCTGTGGTTTCGGCACACCCACAGCGCTGTTAGGGAGGGAGTTCCAGGATTCTGTCCCTTCGTTGTAGGTACATCCACAGCGCTGTTAGGGAGGGTGTTCCAGGATTTTGTCCCTGTGGTGTAGGTACACCCACAGTGCTGTGAGGGAGGGAGTTCCAGGAATTTTTCACCTGTGGTGTAGGTACACCCACAGCGTTGTAATGGTGGGAGTCCCAGGATTTTGTCCCTGTGGTGTAGGTACACCCACAGTGCTGATATAGAGGTAGTTCCAGGATTTTGTCCCTGTGGTGTAGGTACACCAACAGTGCTGTTAGGGAGGGAGTTCCAGGGTTTTGTCCGTGTGGTGTAGGTACATTCACAGCGCTGTTAGGGAGTGAGTTTCAGGATTCTGTCCGTGTGGTGTAGGTACATCCACAGCGCTGTTAGGGAGGGAGTTCCAGGATTTTGTACCCTGTGGTGTAGGTACACCCTCAGCGCTGTTAGGGAGGGAGTTCCAGGATTTTGTCCCTGTGGTGTAGGTACACCCATGGCGCTGTTAGGGAGGGAGTTCCAGGATGTAGTCCGTGTGGTGCAGGTAAACCCACGGCGCTGTTAGGGAGGGAGTTCCAGGATTTTGTCCCTGTGGTGTAGGTACACCCACGGCGCTGTTAGGGAGGGAGTTCCAGGATTTTGTCCCTGTGGTGTAGGTACACCCACAGTGCTGTTAGGGACGGATTTCCAGGATTTTGTCCCTGTGGTGTAGGTACACCCACGGTGCTGTTAGGGTGGGAGTTCCATGATTTTGTCTATGTGGTGTAGGTACACCCACAGCGCTGTTAGGGAGGGAGTTCCAGGATTTTGTCCCTGTGGTGTAGGTACACCCACAGCGCTGTTACGGAGGGAGTTCCAGGATTTTGTCCCCTGTGGTGTAGGCGCACCCACGGCGCTGTTAGGGAGGGAATTCCAGGATTTTGTCCCCTGTGGTGTAGGTACACCCACGGTGCTGTTGGGAAGGGATTTCCAGGATTTTGTCCCCTGTGGTGTAGGTACACCCACGGCGCTGTTAGGGTGGGAGTTCCAGGATTTTGTCCCCTGTGGTGTAGGTACACCCACAGCGGTGTTAGGGAGGGAGTTCCAGGATTTTGTCCCATGTGGTGTAGGTACACCCACAGCGCTGTTAGGGAGGGAGTTCCAGGATCTTGTCCGTGTGGTGTAGGTACACCCACAGCGCTGTTAGGGAGGGAGTTCCTCGATTTTGTCCGTTTGGTGTCGGTACACCCACAGCGCTGTTAGGGAGGGACTTCCAGGATTTTGTCCCATGTGGTGTAGGTACACCCACAGTGCTGTTTGGGAATGAGTTCCAGGAGTTTTCCCCTGTGGTGTAGTTATATCCACAGCGCTGTTAGGGAGGGAGTTCCCGGATTTTGTCCCATGCGGTGTAGGTACACCCACGGCGCTGTTACCGAGGCAGTTCCAGGATTTTGTCCGTGTGGTGTAGGTACACCCACAGCGCTGTTAGGGAGGGAGTTAAAGAATTATGTCCCCTTTGGTGTCTGTACACCCACAGCGCTGTGAGGGAGGGAGTTCCAGGAATTTTTCACCTGTGGTGTAGGTACAACCACAGCATTGTAAGGGTGGGAGTTCCAGGATTTTGGCCCTGTGGTGTAGGTGCACCCACCGCGCTGTTAGGGTGGGAGTTCCAGGATTATGTCCCCTGTGGTGTAGGTACTCCCACGGCGCTGTTAGGGACGGAGTTCCAGGATTTTGTCCCAGTGGTGTAGGTACACCTACAGCGTTGTTAGGGAGGGAGTTCCAGGATTTTGTCCGTGTGATGTAGGTACATCCACATCGCTGTTAGCGATTGAGTTCCAGGATTTTGTCCCTGTGTTGTAGGTACATCCACAGCGCTGTTAGGAGTGAGTTTCAGGATTTTTTCCGTGTTGTGTAGATACATCCACGGCGCTGTTAGGGTGGGATTTCCAGGATTTTTTCCCCTGTGGTGTAGGTACACCCACAGCGCTGTTAGGGAGGGAGTTCCAGGATTTTGTCCCTGTGGTGTAGGTTCACCCACAGCGCTGTTAGGGAGTGAGTTCCAGGCTTTTGTCCCTATGGTGTAGGCACACCCACGGTGCTGTTAGGGAGTGAGTTCTAGGCTTTTGTCCCTGTGGTGTAGGTACACCCACAGTGCTGTTAGGGATAGAGTTCCAGGATTTTGTCCGTGTGGTGTAGGTTCATCCACAGCGCTGTTAGGGAGGGAGATCCAGGATTTTGTCCCCTGTGGTGTTGGTACACCCACGGCACTGTAAGAGGGGGTGTTCCAGGAATTTTTCCCTGTGCCGTAGGTACACCCTCGGCGCTGTTTGGGAGGGAGTTCCAGGGTTTTGTCCCCTGTGGTGTAGGTACACCCACAGAGCTGTGAGGGATGGAGTTCCGGAAATTTGTCTCTGTGGTGTAGGTACACCTACAGCGCTGTTAGGCAGTGAGTTCCAGGATTTTGACCCCTGTGGTGTGTGTACACCCATGGCGCTGTTAGGGAGGGAGTTCCAGGATTTTGTCCCCTCTGGTGTAGGCACACCCACAGCGCTGTTAGGGAGGGAATTCCAGGATTTTGTCCCCTGTGGTGTAGGTACACCCACAGCGCTGTTAGGGGGGGGAGTTCCAGGATTTTGTTCCCTGAGATGTAGGTAAACCCATAGCGCTGTTAGGGAGGGAGTTCCAGGATTTTGTCCCCTGTGGTGTAGGTACACCTACAGCGCTGTTAGGGAGGTAGTTCCAGGATTTTGTCCCCTGTGTTGTAGGTACACTCACAGCGCTGTTGGGGATGGAGTTCCAGGATTTTGTCGCTGTGGTGTAGGTACACCCACGGTGCTGTTAGGGAGGGAGATCCAGGATATTGTCCGTGTTTTTTAGATAAACCCATGGTGCTGATATGGAGCGGGTTCCAGGATTTTGTCCTCTTTGATGTTGGTCCACCCACAGCGCTGTTAGGGAGTGAGTTCCAGGATTTTGTCCCCTTTGGTGTAGGTACACCCACAGCGCTGTTAGGGAGGGATTTCCAGGATTTTGTCCCCTTTGGTGTAGGTACACCTACGGTGCTGTTAGGGAGTGTGTTCCAGGATTTTGTCCCCTTTGGTGTAGGTACACCCACGGTGCTTTTACGGAGGGAGTTCCAGGATTTTTTCCCCTTTGGTGTAGGTACACCCACGGTGCTGTTAGGGAGAGAGTTCCAGGATTTTTTCCCCTGTGGTGTAGGTACACCCACAGCGCTGTTAGGGAGAGAGTTCCGGGATTTTGTCTCTGTGGTGAAGGTAGATCCATGGCGCTGTGAGGGAGGGAGTTCCAGGATTTTGTCCCCTGTGTGATGTAGGTACACCCACTGTGATGTTAGTGAGGGAGTTCAAGGATTTTGTCCCTGTAGTGTAGGTACACCCACGACGATGTTAGGGAAGGAGTTGCAGGATATTTTCCCCTGTAGTGGAGGTACACCCATGGTGCTGTTAGGGAGTGAGTTCCAGGTTTTTGTCCCCTGTGGTTTAGGTACACCCACAGCGCTGTTAGGGAGGGCGTTCCGGGATTTTGTCCCTGTGTTGTAGGTACACCCACGGCGCTGTTAGGGAGGGGGTTCCGGGATTTTGTCTCTGTGGTGAAGGTAGATTCATGGCGCTGTTAGGAATGGAGTTCCAGGATTTTGTCCCCTGTGGTGTAGGTACACCCACGACGCTGTTAGGGAGGGAGTTCCAGGATTTTGTCCCCTGTGGTGTAGGTACACCCATGACGCTGTTAGGGAGGGAGTTCCAGTATTTTGTCCCTGTAGTGTAGGTACAACCACAGCATTGTAAGGGTGGGAGTTCCAGGATTTTGGCCCTGTGGTGTAGGTGCACCCACCGCGCTGTTAGGGTGGGAGTTCCAGGATTATGTCCCCTGTGGTGTAGGTACTCCCACGGCGCTGTTAGGGACGGAGTTCCAGGATTTTGTCCCAGTGGTGTAGGTACACCCACAGCGTTGTTAGGGAGGGAGTTCCAGGATTTTGTCCGTGTGGTGTAGGTACATTCACAATGCTGTTAGCGATTGAGTTCCAGGATTTTGTCTGTGTGTTGTAGGTACATCCACAGCGCTGTTAGGGAGTGAGTTTCAGGATTTTTTCCGTGTTGTGTAGATACATCCACGGTACTGTTAGGGTGGGATTTCCAGGATTTTTTCCCCTGTGGTGTAGGTACACCCACAGCGCTGTTAGGGAGGGAGTTCCAGGATTTTGTCCCTGTGGTGTAGGTTCACCCACAGCGCTGTTAGGGAGTGAGTTCCAGGCTTTTGTCCCTATGGTGTAGGCACACCCACGGTGCTGTTAGGGAGTGAGTTCCAGGCTTTTGTCCCTGTGGTGTAGGTACACCCACAGTGCTGTTAGGGATAGAGTTCCAGGATTTTGTCCGTGTGGTGTAGGTTCATCCACAGCGCTGTTAGGGAGGGAGATCCAGGATTTTGTCCCCTGTGGTGTTGGTACACCCACGGCACTGTAAGAGGGGGTGTTCCAGGAATTTTTCCCTGTGCCGTAGGTACACCCTCGGCGCTGTTTGGGAGGGAGTTCCAGGGTTTTGTCCCCTGTGGTGTAGGTACACCCACGGTGCTGTTAGAGAGGTAGATCCAGGATTTTGTCCCTGTGGTGTAGGTACACCCACAGAGCTGTTAGTGATGGAGTTCTGGAAATTTGTCTCTGTGGTGTAGGTACACCCACAGCGCTGTTAGGCAGTGAGTTCCAGGATTTTGTCCCTGTGGTGTGGGTACACCCATGGCGCTGTTAGGGAGGGAGTTCCAGGATTTTGTCCCCTCTGGTGTAGGCACACCCACAGCGCTGTTAGGGAGGGAATTCCAGGATTTTGTCCCCTGTGGTGTAGGTACACCCACAGCGCTGTTAGGGGGGGAGTTCCAGGATTTTGTTCCCTGAGATGTAGGTAAACCCATAGCGCTGTTAGGGAGGGAGTTCCAGGATTTTGTCCCCTGTGGTGTAGGTACACCCACAGCGCTGTTAGGGAGGTTGTTCCAGGATTTTGTCCCCTGTGTTGTAGGTACACTCACAGCGCTGTTGGGGATGGAGTTCCAGGATTTTGTCGCTGTGGTGTAGGTACACCCACAGTGCTGTTAGGGAGGGAGATCCAGGATTTTTTCCCCTGTGGTGTTGGTCCACCCACAGTGCTGTTAGGGAGGGAGTTCCAGGATATTGTCTGTGTTTTTTAGATAAACCCATGGTGCTGATATGGAGCGGGTTCCAGGATTTTGTCCTCTTTGTTGTTGGTACACCCACAGCGCTGTTAGGGAGTGAGTTCCAGGATTTTGTCCCCTTCGGTGTAGGTACACCCACAGCGCTGTTAGGGAGGGATTTCCAGGATTTTGTCCCCTTTGGTGTAGGTACACCTACGGTGCTGTTAGGGAGTGTGTTCCAGGATTTTGTCCCCTTTGGTGTAGGTACACCCACGGTGCTTTTAGGGAGGGAGTTCCAGGATTTTTTCCCCTTTGGTGTAGGTACACCCACGGTGCTGTTAGGGAGAGAGTTCCAGGATTTTTTCCCCTGTGGTGTAGGTACACCCACAGCGCTGTTAGGGAGAGAGTTCCGGGATTTTGTCTCTGTGGTGAAGGTAGATCCATGGCGCTGTGAGGGAGGGAGTTCCAGGATTTTGTCCCCTGTGTGGTGTAGGTACACCCACTGTGATGTTAGTGAGGGAGTTCAAGGATTTTGTCCCTGTAGTGTAGGTACACCCACAGCACTGTTAGGGAGGGAGTTCCAGGATTTTGTCCCTGTAGTGTAGGTACACCCACGACGATGTTAGGGAAGGAGTTGCAGGATATTTTCCCCTGTAGTGGAGGTACACCCATGGTGCTGTTAGGGAGTGAGTTCCAGGATTTTGTCCCCTGTGGTTTAGGTACACCCACAGCGCTGTTAGGGAGGGCGTTCCGGGATTTTGTCCCTGTGGTGTAGGTACACCCACGGCGCTGTTAGGGAAGGGTTTCCGGGATTTTGTCTCTGTGGTGAAGGTAGATTCATGGCGTTGTTAGGGATGGAGTTCCAGGATTTTGTCCCCTGTGGTGTAGGTACACCCACGACGCTGTTAGGGAGGGAGTTCCAGTATTTTGTCCCTGTGGTGTAGGTACACCCACGGCGCTGTGAGGGTGGGAGTTCCAGGATTTTGTCCTTGTGGTGTAGGTACACCCACAGTGCTGTTAGGGAGTGAGTTCCAGGATTTTGTCCCATTTGGTTTAGGTATACCCACGGTGCTGTTAGGGTGGGAGTTCCATTTTTTTTACCCGGTGGTGTAGGTCTACCCACAGTGCTGTTAGGGAGGGAGGTCCAGGATATTGTTCGTGTTTTGTAGATAACCCACGGTGCTGATAAGGAGCGAGTTCCAGGATTTTGTCCTCTGTGATGTTGGTACACCCTCAGCGCTGTTAGGGAGTGAGTTCCATGATTTTGTCCCCTTTGGTGCAGGTACACCCACAGTGCTGTTAGGGAGTTTGTTCCAGGATTTTGTCTCCTTTGGTGTAGGTACACGCACAACGCTGTTAGGGAGGGAGTTCCAGGATTTTGTCCCCTGTGGTGTAGGTACACCCACGGCGCTGTTAGGGAGGGAGTTCCAGGATTTTGTCCCCTTTGGTGTAGGTACACCCACGGTGCTGTTAGGGAGTGTGTTCCAGGATTTTGTCCCCTTTGGTGCAGGTACACCCACGGTGCTGTTAGGGAGGGAGCTCCATGATTTTTTCCCCTGTGGTGTCGGTACCCCCACGGCGCTGTTAGGGAGAGAGTTCCGGGATTTTGTCTCTGTGGTGAAGGTTGATCCATGGTGCTGTTAGGGAGGGAGTTCCAGGATTTTGTCCCCTGTGGTGTAGGTACACCCATGGCGCTGTTAGGGAGGGCGTTCCGGGATTTTGTCTCTGTGGTGAAGGTAGATTCATGGCGTGCTTATGGATGGTGTTCCAGGATTTTGTGCCCTGTGGTGTAGGTACACCCAGAGAGCTGTTAGGGTGGGAGTTCCAGGATTTTGTCCCCTGTGGTTTAGGTACATTCACAGCGCTGTTAGGGAGGGAGTTCCAGGATTTTGTCCCATGTGGTGTAGGTACACCCACAGCGCTGTTAGGGAGGGAGTTCCAGGATTTTGTCCCCTGTGGTGTAGGTACACCAAAGCGCTGTTTGGGGGGGAGTTCCAGGATTTTGTTCCCTGAGATGTCGGTAAACCCATAGCACTGTTAGGGAGGGAGTTCCAGGATTTTGTCCCCTGTGGTGTAGGTACACCCACGGCGCTGTTATGGAGGGATTTTCTGGATTTTGTTCCCTGTGTTGTTGGTACACCCACAGCGCTGTTGGGGAGGGAGTTCCAGGATTTTGTCGCTGTAGTGTAGGTACACCCACCGTGCTGTTAGGGAGCGAGATCCAGGATTTTTTCCCCTGTGCTGTCGTTACAAGCACACCGCTGTTAGGGAGGGAGTGCCTGGATTTTATCCCCTGTGGTGTAGGTATACCCACAGCGCTGTTAGGGAGGGAGTTCTAGGATTTTGTCCCTGTGTTGTAGGTACACCCACAGTGCTGTTAGGGAGTGAGTTCCAGCATTTTCTCCCCTGTGGTGTGGGTACACCCACAGCGCTGTTAGGGAGGCAGATCCAGGATATTATCCGTGTTGTTTAGATAAACACACGGTGTTGTTAGGGTGGGCGTTCTAGGATTTTGTCCCCTGTGTGTGCGTACATCCAAAGTGCTGTTAGGGAGGGAGTTCCAGGATTTTGTCCCTGTCGTGTAGGTACATCCACGGTGATGATATGGAGCGGGTTCCAGGATTTTGTCCAGTGTGGTGTAGTTACACCCACAGCTCTGATATGGAGGGATTTCCAGGATTTTGTCCGAGTGATGTAGATAAAACCACGGTGCTGTTAGGGAGGGAGTTCAAGTATTTCTTCCCTGTGGTGTAGGTACACCCAAAGTGCTGTTAGGGAGGGAGTTCCAGGATCTTGTCCTCTCTGATGTAGGTACACCCACGGCGCTGTTAGAGAGGGAGTTCCAGGATTTTGTCCCTGTGGTGTAGGTACACCCACGGCGCTGTTACGGAGGGAGTTCCAGGATTTTGTCCCTGTGGTGTAGGTACACCCATGGCACTGTTAGGGAGGGAGTTCCAGGATTTTGTCCCTGTGGTGTAGGTACACCCATGGCACTGTTAGGGAGGGAGTTCCAGGATTTTGTCCTCTCTGATGTAGGTACACCCACAGCGATGTTAGGGAGGGTGTTCCAGGATTTTGTCCCCTGTGTGGTGTAGGTACACCCACGGCGCGGTTAGGGAGGGACTTCCAGGAATTTGGCCCCTTTGGTGTAGGTACACCCACAGCGCTGTTAGGGAGGGAGTTCCAGGATTTTGTCCATGTGGTGTAGGTACACCCACAGCGCTGTTAGGGAGTGAGGTCCAGGATTTTGTCCCCTGTGGTGTAGGTACACCCACGGCGCTGTTAGGGAGGGAGTTCCATGATTTTGTCCCCTGTGGTGCAGGTACACCCACAGCGCTGTTAGGGAGGGAGTTCCGGGATTTTGTCTCTGCGGTGAAGGTAGATCCATGGCGGTCTTCGGGAGGGTGTTCCAGGATTTTGTCCCCTTTGGTGAAGGTACACCCACGGTGCTGTTAGGGAGCTCCAGGATTTTGTCCCCTTTGGTGTAGGTACACCCACAGCGCTGTTAGGGAGTGTGTTCCAGGATTTTGTCCCCTTTGGTGTAGGTACACCCACAGCGCTGTTAGGGAGGGAGTCCCAGGATTTTGTCCCCTTTGGTGTAGGTACACCTACGGTGCTGTTAGGGAGTGTGTTCCAGGATTTTGTCCCCTTTGGTGTAGGTACACCCACGGTGCTGTTAGGGAGGGAATTCCGGGATTTTTTCCTCTTTGGTGTAGGTACACCCACGGTGCTGTTAGGGAGAGAGTTCCAGGATTTTTTCCCCTGTGGTGTAGGTACACCCACAGCGCTGTTAGGGAGAGAGTTCCGGGATTTTGTCTCTGTGGTGAAGGTAGATCCATGGCGCTGTTAGGGAGGGAGTTCCAGGATTTTGTCCCCTGTGTGGTGTAGGTACACCCACTGTGATGTTAGTGAGGGAGTTCAAGGATTTTGTCCCTGTAGTGTAGGTACACCCACGACGATGTTAGGGAAGGAGTTGCAGGATATTTTCCCCTGTGGTGGAGGTACACCCATGGTGCTGTTAGGGAGGGAGTTGCAGTATTTTGTCCCTGTGATGTAGGTACACCCACAGCGCTGTTAGGGAGGGCGTTCCAGGATTTTTTCCCCTGTGTTGTAGGTACACCCTCAGTGCTGTTAGGGAGGGAGTTCCAGGATATTATCCGTGTTCTGTAGATAAACTCACGGTGCTGTTAGGGAGGGAGTTCCAGGATTTTTTCCCTGTGGTGTAGCTACACCAACAGCGCTGTTAGGGAGGGAGTTCCAGGATTTTGTCCCCTTTGGTGTAGGTGCACCCACGGTGCTGTTAGGGTGGGAGTTCCAGGATTTTTTCCCCTGTGGTGTAGGTCCACCCACAGTGCTGTTAGGGAGGGAGGTCCAGGATATTGTCCGTGTTTTGTAGATATCCCACGGTGCTGATAAGGAGCGAGTTCCAGGATTTTGTCCTCTGTGATGTTGGTACACCCACAGCGCTGTTAGGGAGTAAGTTCCAGGATTTTGTCCCCTTTGGTGTAGCTACACCCACGGTGCTGTTAATGAGTTGGTTCCAGGATTTTGTCCCCTTTGGTGTAGGTACACGCACAACGCTGTTAGGGAGGGAGTTCCAGGATTTTGTCCCCTTTGGTGTAGGTACACCCACGGCACTGTTAGGGAGTGTGTTCCAGGATTTTGTCCCCTTTGGTGTAGGTACACCCACGGTGCTGTTAGGGAGGGAGCTCCAGGATTTTTTCCCCTGTGGTGTAGGTACCCCCACGGCGCTGTTAGGGAGAGAGTTCCGGGATTTTGTCTCTGTGGTGAAGGTAGATCCATGGTGCTGTTAGGGAGGGAGTTCCAGGATTTTGTCCCCTGTGGTGTAGGTACACCCACGGTGCTGTTAGGGAGGGCGTTCCAGGATTTTGTCTCTGTGGTGAAGGTAGATTCATGGCGCGCTTATGGCTGGTGTTCCAGGATTTTGTGCCCTGTGGTGTAGGTACACCCACAGAGCTGTTCGGGTGGGAGTTCCAGGATTTTATCCCATGTGGTTTAGGTACACCCACAGCGCTGTTAGGGAGGGAGATCCAGGATTTTTTCCCCTGTGCTGTCGGTACAAGCACAGCGCTGTTAGGGAGGGAGTGCCTGGATTTTGTCCCCTGTGGTGTAGGTATACCCACAGCGCTGTTAGGGAGGGAGTTCTAGGATTTTGTCCCTGTGTTGTAGGTACACCCACAGTGCTGTTAGGGAGTAAGTTCCAGGATTTTCTCCCCTGTGGTGTAGGTACTCCCACAGCGCTGTTAGGGAGGGAGTTCCAGGATATTATCCGTGTTGTTTAGATAAACCCACGGTGTTGTTTTGGAGGGCGTTCTAGGATTTTGTCCCTGTGTTGTAGGTACACCCACGGTGCTGATATGGAGCGGGTTCCAGGATTTTGTCCCCTGTGGTGTGCGTACATCCAAAGTGCTGTTAGGGAGGGAGTTCCAGGATTTTATCCCTGTCGTGTAGGTACACCCACGGCGCTTTTCGGGAGTGAGTTCCAGGAATTTGTCCCTGTGGTGTAGTTACACTCACAGCTCTGATATGGAGGGATTTCCAGGATTTTGTCCGAGTGATGTAGATAAAACCACTGCGCTGTTAGGGAGGGAGTTCAAGTATTTCTTCCCTGTGGTGTAGGTACACCCAGAGTGCTGTTAGGGAGGGAGTTCCAGGATCTTGTCCTCTCTGATGTAGGTACACCCACGGCGCTGTTAGGGAGGGAGCTCCAGGATTTTGTCCCCTTTGGTGTAGGTACACCCACAGCGCTGTTAGGGAGGGAGTCCCAGGATTTTGTCCCCTTTGGTGTAGGTACACCTACGGTGCTGTTAGGGAGTGTGTTCCAGGATTTTGTCCCCTTTGGTGTAGGTGCACCCACGGTGCTGTTAGGGAGGGAATTCCGGGATTTTTTCCCCTGTGGTGTAGGTACACCCACAGCGCTGTTAGGGAGAGAGTTCCGGGATTTTGTCTCTGTGGTGAAGGTAGATCCATGGCGCTGTTAGGGAGGGAGTTCCAGGATGTTGTCCCCTGTGTGCTGTAGGTACACCCACTGTGATGTTAGGGAGGGAGTTCAAGGATTTTGTCCCTGCAGTGTAGGTACACCCACGACGATGTTAGGGAAGGAGTTGCAGGATATTTTCCCCTGTGGTGGAGGTACACCCATGGTGCTGTTAGGGAGGGAATTCCAGGATTTTGTCCCCTGTGGTGTAGGTACACCCACAGCGCTGTTAGGGAGGGCGTTCCGGGATTTTGTCCCTGTGGTGTAGGTACACCCACGGCGCTGTTAGGGAGGGGGTTCCAGGATTTTGTCTCTGTGGTGAAGGTAGATTCATGGCGCTGTTAGGGTTGGAGTTCCAGGATTTTGTCCCCTGTGGTGTAGGTACACCCACAGCGCTGTTAGGGAGGGAGTTCCAGGATTTTGTCCCCTGTGGTGTCGGTACACCCACAGCGCTGTTAGGGAGGGAGTTCCAGGATTTTGTCCCCAGTGGTGTAGGTACTCCCACGGCGCTGTTAGGTAGGGAGTTCCAGGATTTTGTCCCTGTGGTGTGGTTAGACCCATAGTGCTGTTAGGGTGGGATTTCCAGGATTTTGTCGCTTGTGGTGTAGTTACACCCACAGTGCTGTTCGGTAGGGTTTTCCATGATTTTGTCCCTGTGGTGTAGGTACACCCGTGGTGCTGTTAGGGAGGGATTTCCAGGATTTTGTTCCTGTGGTGTAGGTTCACCCACAGCGCTGTTAGGGAGGGAGTTCCAGGATTTTGTCCCTGTGGTGTAGCTACACCCACAGTGCTGTTATGGATTGAGTTCCAGGATTTTGTCCCTGTAGCGTAGGTACACCCACAGTGCTGTTAGGGAGCGAGTTCCAGGATTTTGTCCCTGTGGTGTAGGTACACCCACAGTGCTGTTAGGGAGCGCCGTCCAGGCTTTTGTCCTCTTCGGTGCAGGTACAGCCACAGCGCTCTTAGGGAGGGAGTTCAAGGAATTTGTCCCTGTGGTGTAGGTACACCCACAGCGCTGTTAGGGAGGGAGTGCCAGGATTTTGTCCCCTGTGGTGTAGGTACACCCACAGCGCTGTTAGGGAGGGAGTTCCAGGATTTTGTTCCCAGTGGTGTAGGTACTCCCACGGCGCTGTTAGGTAGGGAGTTCCAGGATTTTGTCCCTGTGGTGTGGTTAGACCCATAGTGCTGTTAGGGTGGTATTTCCAGGATTTTGTCCCCTGTGGTGTAGTTACACCCACAGTGCTGTTAGGTAGGGTTTTCCATGATTTTGTCCCTGTGGTGTAGGTGCACCCACAGTGCTGTTAGGGAAATAGTTCCAGCACTTTGTCCCCTGTGGTGTAGGTACATCCACGACAGTGTTAGGGAGGGAGTTCCAGGATTTTGTCCTGGTTGTGTAGGTACACCCACAGTGCTGTTAGGGAGGGAGTTCCAAGATTTAGTCCGTGTGGTGTAGGTACACCTGTGGTGCTGTTTGGGAGGGATTTCCAGGATTTTGTCCCTGTGGTGTAGGTACACCCACAGCGCTGTTATGGATTGAGTTCCAGGATTTTGGCCCTGTGGCGTAGGTACACCCACAGCGCTGTTAGGGAGGGAGTTCCAGGATTTTGTCCCTGTTGTTTAGGTACACCCACAGCGCTGTTAGGAAGGGAGTTCAAGGAATTTGTCCGCATGGCGTAGGTACACCCACGGCGCCATTAGTGAGGGAGTTCCTGGATTTTGTTCCCTGTGGTGTAGGTACTCCCACCGTGCCGTTAGGGAGGGCGTTCCCGGAAAGTGTCCCTGTGTTGTAGGTACACCCACAGTGCTGTTAGGGAGAGAGTTCCAGGATTTTGTCCCCTGTGTGGTGTAGGTACACCCACGGTGCTGTTAGGGAGGGAGTTCCAGGATTTTGTCCCTATGGTGTAGTTACACCCACGGCGTTGTTAGGGAGGGAGTTCCAGGATTTTGTCCCTGTGGTGTAGGTAAACCCAAGGCGCTGTTAGAGAGTGAGTTCCCGGATTTTGTTCCCTCGCTAACTGCACTGTGGCTGTACTTACACAGCAGGGAGCTAATCCTGGAACTCCCTACCTAACAGCGCTGTGGGTGTACATACACCACAGGGGATAAAATCCTGGTACTGCCTCCCTAACAGCGCTGTGGGTGTACCTACACCACAGGGGATAAAATCCTGGAACTCCCTACCTAACAGTGCCGTGCGTGTACCTACACCACAGGGGACAAAATCCTGGAACTCCCTCCCTAACAGCGCTGTGGGTGTACCTACACCGCAGGGAATAAAATCCTGGAACTCCCACCCTAACAGTGCTGTGGGTGTACCTACACCACAGGGACAAAATCCTGGAACTCCCTAACAGCACTGTGGGTGTACCTACACCACAGGGAACACAATCCTGGAACTCACACCCTAACAGCGCTGTGGGTGTACCTACACCATAGGGAAAAAAATCCTGGAACTCCCTCCCTAACAGCACTGTGGGTGTACCTACGCAATAGGGATAAAATCCTGGAACTCCCTCCCTAACAGCGCTGTGGTTGTACCTGCACACAGGGGAAAAAATCCTGGGACTCCTTTCCTAACAGCGCTGTGGGTGTACCTACACCACAGGGGACAAAATCCAGGAAATCCCTCCCTAACGGCGCCTTGGGTGTACCTACGCCAAAGGGGACAAAATACTGGATCGCCATCCCTAACAGCGCCGTGGGTGTACCTACAGCATGCGGACAAATTCCTTGAACTTCCTCCCTAACGGCGCAGTGGGTGTACCTACACCACAGGGGACAAAATCCTGGAACTCCCTCCTTAACAGCGCTGTGGATGTACCTACACCACAGGGGATAAAATCCTGGAACTCAGTCCCAAACAGCGCTGTGGGTGTACCAGGATATTGTCCCCTGCGGTGTATGTACACCCACAGCGAGTTCCAGGATTTTGTCCCCTGTGCTGTAGGTACACCCGCAGCGCTGTTAGGGAGGGAGTTCCAGGATGTTGTCCCTGTGGTGTAGGTACACCCGCAGCGCTGTTAGGGAGGGAGTTCCAGGAGTTTTTCCCCTGTGGTGTAGGTACACCCACTGCGCTGTTAGGGAGGGAGTTCCAGGATTTTGTCCCTGTTGTGTAGGTACACCCACAGCGCTGTTAGGGAGGGAGTTCAAGGAATTTGTCCGCATGGCGTAGGTACACCCACGGCGCCGTTAGTGAGGGAGTTCCTGGATTTTGTTCCCTGTGGTGTAGGTACACCCACCGTGCTGTTAGGGAGGGCGTTCCCGGAATGTGTCCCTGTGGTGTAGGTACACCCACAGTGCTGTTAGGGAGGGAGTTCCGGGATTTTGTCTCTGTGATGTAGGTACACCCACGGTACTGTTAGGGAGGGAGTTCCGGGATTTTGTCTCTTTGGTGTGGGTACACCCACGGTGCTGTTAGGGAGGGAGTTCCAGGATTTTGTCCCCCGTGGTGTAGGTACACCCACAGCGCTGTTAGGGAGGGAGTTCCAGGATATTGTCCCCTGCAGTGTAGGTACATACACGGCGCTGTTAGGGTGGGAGTCCCAGGATATAGTCCCCTGCGGTGTAGGTACACCCACAGCGCTGTTAGGGAGTACCAGGATTTTCTCCCTGTTTAAGTAAAGCCACAGTGCTGTAAGGTAGGATGTTCCAAGAATTTGTCGCTGTGGTGTAGGTACACACACAGCGTTGTTAGGGAGTGAGTTCCAGGATTTTGTCCCCTGTGGTGTAGGTACACCCACAGCGCTGTTAGGGAGGGAGTTCCAGGATTTTGTCCCCAGTGGTGTAGGTACTCCCACGGCGCTGTTAGGTAGGGTGTTCCAGGATTTTGTCCCCTGTGGTGTAGGTACACCCACAGTGCTGTTAGGTAGGGTTTTCCATGATTTTGTCCCTGTGGTGTAGGTACACCCACAGTGCTGTTAGGTAGGGTTTTCCATGATTTTGTCCCTGTGGTGCAGGTAGTCCCACAGTGCTGTTAGGGAGGGAGTTCCAGGATTTTGTCCCCTGTGCTGTAGGTACAACCACAGCGCTGTTATGGATTGAGTTCCAGATTTTGTGCCTGTGGTGTAGGTACACCCACAGCGCTTTTAGGGAGGGAGTTCCAGGAATTTTTCCCCTGTGGTGTAGGTACACCCACTGCGCCGTTAGGGAGGGAGTTCCAGGATTTTGTCCCTGTTGTGTCGGTAAACCCACAGCGCTGTTAGGGAGGGAGTTCAAGGAATTTGTCCGCATGGCGTAAGTACACCCACGGCGCCGTTAGTGAGGGAGTTTCTGGATTTTGTTCCCTGTGGTGTAGTTACACCCACCGTGCTGTTAGGGAGGGCGTTCCCGGAAAGTGTCCCTGTGGTGTAGGTACACCCACAGCGCTATTAGGGAGGGAGTTCCAGGATTTTGTCCCTGTGGTGAAGGTACACCCACAGTGCTGTAAGGGAGGGAGTTCCAGGATTCTGTCCCTGTGGTGAAGGTACACCCACAGTGCTGTTAGGGAGGGAGTTCCAGGATTTTGTCTTTGTGGTGTAGGTACAGCCACAGCACTGTTAGGGAAGGAGTTCCAAGATTTTGTCCCCTGTGGTTTAGGAACACCCATGGCGCTGTTAGGGAGGGAGTTCCAGGATTTTGTCCCTGTTGTGTAGGCACACCCACAGCGCTGATAGGGAGGGAGTTCAAGCATTTTGTCTGCATGGTGTAGGTACACCCACAGCGCTGTTAGGGAGGGAGTTTCAGGATTTTGTCCCTGTGGTGTAGGTACACCCACAGCACTGTCAGGGAGGGAGTCCCAGGATTTTGTTCCTGTGGTGTAGGTACACCCACAGCGCTGTGAGGGAGCTCCAGGATTTTGTCCCTGTGGTGTAGGTACACCCACAGCACTGTTAGGGAGGGAGTTCAAGGATTTTGTCCCCTGTGGTGTAGGTACACCCACAGCGCTGTTAGGGACCGAGTTCCAGGATTTTGTCCCTTTGCTGTAGGTACACCCACAGTGCTGTTAGGGAGCGAGTTCCAGGATTTTGTCCCTGTGCTGTAGGTACACCCACAGTGCTGTTAGGGAGCGAGGACCAGGATTTTGTCCTCTTCGGTGCAGGTACAGCCACAGCGCTCTTAGGGAGGGAGTTCAAGGAATTTGTCCCTGTGGTGTAGGTACACCCACAGCGCTGTTAGGGAGGGAGTTCCAGGATCTTGTCCCCTGTGGTGTAGGTATACCCACAGCGCTGTTAGGGAGGGTGTTCCAGGATTTTGTCCCTAGTGGTGTAGGTACTCCCACGGCGCTGTTAGGTAGGGAGTTCCAGGATTTTGTAACTGTGGTGTGGTTAGACCCATAGTGCTGTTAGGGTGGAATTTCCAGGATTTTGTCCCCTGTAGTGTAGGTACACCCACCGCGCTGTTAGGGAGGGAGTTCCAGGATTTTGTCCCTGTGGTGTAGGTACACCCACCGCGCTGTTAGAGGGGGAGTTCCAGGATTTTGTTCCCTGTGGTGTAGTTACACCCACAGCGCTGTTAGGGACAGAGTTCCAGGATTTTGTTCCCTGTGATGTAGGTACACATATGGCGCTGTTAGGGAGGGACTTCCAGGATTTTGTCCCCTGTAGTGTTGGTACACCCACGGTGCTGTTAGGTAGGGTGTTCCAGGAATTTGTCCCCTTTGGTGTAGGTACACCCACAGTGCTGTTAGTGAGGGAGTTCCAGGATTTTGTCCCCTGTGTGGTGTAGCTACACCCACGGCCCTGTTAGGGAGGGAGTTCCAGGATTTTATCCCTGTGGTGTAGGTACACCCACGGTGCTTTTATGTAGGGTGTTCCAGGAATTTGTCCCCTTTGGTGTAGGTTCACCCTCAGGGATATTAGGGAGGGAGTTCCAGGATTTTGTCCCTGTAGTGTAGGTACACCCACAGTGCTGTTAGGGAGGGAGTTACAGGATTTTGTCCCCTGTGGTGTTGTTACACCCACCGTGCTGTTAGGGAGGGAGTTCCAGGATTTTGTCCTCTGTGGTGTAGTTACACCCATGGTGCTGTTAGGGAGGGAGTTCCAGGATTTTGTCCTCTGTGGTGTAGTTACACCCATGGTGCTGTTAGGGAGGGAGTTCCAGGATTTTGTCCCTGTTGTGTATGTACTCCCACAGCGCTGTTACGGAGGGAGTTCGAGGATTTTGTCCCTCTGGTGTAGGTACAGCCACGGCGCTGTTAGGGAGGGATTTCCAGGATTTTGTCCCCTGTGTGGTGTAGGTACTCCCACGACGTTGTTAGGGAGGGAGATCTAGGATATTGTCCCCTGTTTGGCATAGGTACACCCACGGGCTGTTAGGGTGGGAGTTCCAGGATTTTGTCCCCTGTGTGGTATCGGTGCACCCACAGCGATGTTAGGGACTGAGTTCCAGGATTTAATCCAAATGGTGTAGTGACACCCACAACGCTGTTAGGGAGGCGATTCCAAGATTTAGTCCCCTGTGGTGTAGGTACCCCCACAGCGCTGTTAGGGAGTGAGATCCAGGATTTTCTCCCTGTTGTGTAGGTACACCCAGAGCGCTGTTAGGGATGATGTTCCAGGATTTTGTCCCCTGTGTTGTAGTTACACCTACAGCACTGTTAGGGAGGGAGTTCCAGGATTTTGTCCCCTGTGGTGTAGGTACATCCACAGTGCTGTTAGGGAGTGAGATCCAGGATTTTGTCCATGTGGTGTAGGTACACCCACAGCGCTGTTAGGGAGGGAGTTCCAGGATTTTGTCCCTGTGGTGTAGGTACACCCACAGCGCTGTTAGGGAGGGAGTTCCAGGATTTTGTACCCTGTGGTGTAGGTACACCCACAGCGCTGTTAGGGAGGGAGTTCCAGGATTTTGTCCCCTGTGGTGTAGGTACACCCACGGCGCTGTTAGGGAGGGAGTTCCAGGATTTTGTTCCTGTGGTGTAGGTACACCCACAGCGCAGATAGGGAGGGAGTTCCAGGATTTTGTTCCCTGTGATGTAGGTACACCCACGGTGCTTTTAGGGAGGGAGTTCCTGGATGTTGTCCCCTGTGGTGTAGGTACACCCACGGTGCTGTTAGGTAGCGTGTTCCAGGATTTTGTCCCCTTTGGTGTAGGTACACACATGGCACTGTTAGGGAGGGAGTTCCAGGATTTTGTCCCCTGTGGTGTAGTTACACCCACGGTGCTGTTAGGTAGGGTATTCCAGAATTTTGTCCCCCTTGGTCTAGGTACACCCACGGCGCTGTTAGGGATGGAGTTCCAGGATTTTGTTCCCTGTGGTGTAGGTACACCCACGGTGCTGTTAGGTAGGGTGTTCCAGGAATTTGTCCCCTTTGGTGTAGGTACACCCACAGTGCTGTTAGGGAGGTCGTTTCAGGATTTTGTCCCCTGTGGTGTAGGTACACCCACAGTGCTGTTAGGGAGGGAGTTCCAGGATTTTGTCCCCTGTTTGTTGTAGGTACACCCACGGCCCTGATAGGGAGGGAGTTCCAGGATTTTGTCCCTGTGGTGTAGGTACACCCACGGTGCTGTTATGTAGGGTGTTCCAGGAATTTGTCCCCTTTGGTGTAGGTACACCCACAGCGCTGGTAGGGGGGGAGTTCCAGAATTTTGTCCCTGTACTGTAGGTACACCCACAGTGCTGGTAGGGAGGGAGTTCCAGAATTTTGTCCCTGTAGTGTAAGTACACCCACAGTGCTGTTAGGGAGGGAGTTCCAGGATTTTGTCCCCTGTGGTGTAGGTACACCCACGGCGCTGTTAGGGAGGGAGTTCCAGGATTTTGTTTCTGTGGTGTAGGTACACCCACGGCGCTGTTAGGGAGTGAGTTCCAGGATTTTGTTCCCTGTGGTGTAGTTACACCCACAGCGCTGTTAGGGACGGAGTTCCAGGATTTTGTTCCCTGTGATGTAGGTACACCCACGGTGCTGTTAGGGAGGGAGTTCCTGGATGTTGTCCCCTGTGGTGTAGGTACACCCACGGTGCTGTTAGGTAGGGTGTTCCAGGAATTTGTCCCCTTTGGTGTAGGTACACCACAGCGCTGGTAGGGAGGGCGTTCCAGAATTTTGTCCCCTGTGGTGTAGGTACACCCACAGGGATATTAGGGAGGGAGTTCCAGGATTTTGTCCCTGTGGTGTAGGTACACCACCAGGGATATTAGGGAGTGAGTTCCAGGATTTTGTCCCCTGTGGTGTAGTTACACCCACGGTGCTGTTAGGTAGGGTGTTCCAGGATATTGTCCCCTGTGGTGTAGGTACACCCACAGCGCTGTTAGGGAGGGAGTTCCAGGATTTTGTCCGTGTGGGGTAGCTACACCCACTGCGCTGTTAGGGAGGGAGTTCGAGGATTTTGTCCCTCTGGTGTAGGTACAGCCACAGCGCTGTTAGGGAGGGAGTTCCAGGATTTTGTCCCCTGTGGTGTAGGTACACCCACAGCGCTGTTAGGGAGGGAGTTCCAGGATTTTGTCCCTGTGGTGTAGTTACACCCACGGCGCTGTTAGGGAGGGTTTTCCAGGATTTTGTTCCTGTGGTGTAGGTACACCCACAGCGCTGTTAGGGAGGGTGTTCCAGGATTTTGTCCCTGTGGTATAGGTACATCTACGGCGTTGTTATGGAAGGAGTTCCAAGATTTTGTCGCTGTGGTGTAGGTACACCCACAGCGCTGTCAGGGAGGGATTCATTGGATTTTGTCGCCTTTGGGGTAGGTTCACAGATGGCGCTGTTAGTGGGGGAGTTCCGGGATTTTTTCTCTGGTGTAGGCACATCCATGGCGCTGTTAGGGAGGGAGTACCAGTATTTTGTCCGTGTTGTGTAGCTACACCCACAGCGCTGTTAGGGAGGGAGTTCCAGGATTTTGTCCCCTGTGGTGTAGGTACACCCACAGCGCTGTTAGGGAGGGAGTTCCAGGATTTTGTCCCCAGTGGTGTAGGTACTCCCACGGCGCTGTTAGGGAGGGAGTTCCAGGATTTTGTCCTCTTCGGTGCAGGTACAGGCTCAGCGCTGTTAGGGAGGGAGCTCCAGGAATTTGTCCCTGCGGTATAGGTACATCCACAGCGCTGTTAGGGAGGGAGTTCCTTGATTTTGTCCCTGTTGTGTAGGTACACCCACAGCGCTGATAGGGAGGGTGTTCAAGCATTTTGTCCGCATTGTGTAGGTGCTCCCACAGCGCTGTTAGGGAGGGAGTTCCAGGATTTTGTCCCCTGTCTTGTAGGTACACCCACAGCGCTGTTTGGAAAGGAGATCCAGGATTTTATCCCGGTTCTGTAGGTACACCCACAGCGGTATAATGGAGGGAGTCCCAGGATTTTGTCCCTGTTGTGTAGGTACACCCACAGCGCTGATAGGGAGGGAGTTCAAGCATTTTGTCTGCATGGTGTAGGTACACTCACAGCGCTGTTAGGGAGGGAGTTCAAGGATTTTGTCCCCTGTGGTGTAGGTACACCCACAGCGCTGTTAGGGACCGAGTTCCAGGATTTTGTCCCTGTGCTGTAGGTACCCCCACAGTGCTGTTAGGGAGCGAGTTCCAGGATTTTGTCCCTGTGCTGTAGGTACACCCACAGTGCTGTTAGGGAGCGAGGTCCAGGATTTTGTCCTCTTCGGTGCAGGTAGAGCCACAGCGCTCTTAGGGAGGGAGTTCAAGAATTTGTCCCTGTGGTGTAGGTACACCCACAGCGCTGTTAGGGAGGGAGTTCCAGGATTTTGTCCCCTGTGGTGTAGGTACACCCACAGCGCTGTTAGGGAGGGAGTTCCAGGATTTTGTCCCCAGTGGTGTAGGTACTCCCACGGCGCTGTTAGGGAGGGAGTTCCAGGATTTTGTCCCTGTGGTGTGGTTAGACCCATAGTGCTGTTAGGGTGGGATTTCCAGGATTTTGTCGCTTGTGGTGTAGTTACACCCACAGTGCTGTTAGGTAGGGTTTTCCATGATTTTGTCCCTGTGGTGTAGGTACACCCGTGGTGCTGTTAGGGAGGGATTTCCAGGATTTTGTTCCTGTGGTGTAGGTTCACCCACAGCGCTGTTAGGGAGGGAGTTCCAGGATTTTGTCCCTGTGGTGTAGCTACACCCACAGTGCTGTTATGGATTGAGTTCCAGGATTTTGTCCCTGTGGCGTAGGTACACCCACAGTGCTGTTAGGGAGCGAGTTCCAGGATTTTGTCCCTGTGGTGTAGGTACACCCATAGTGCTGTTAGGGAGCGCCGTCCAGGCTTTTGTCCTCTTCGGTGCAGGTACAGCCACAGCGCTCTTAGGGAGGGAGTTCAAGGAATTTGTCCCTGTGGTGTAGGTACACCCACAGCGCTGTTAGGGAGGGAGTGCCAGGATTTTGTCCCCTGTGGTGTAGGTACACCCACAGCGCTGTTAGGGAGGGAGTTCCAGGATTTTATTCCCAGTGGTGTAGGTACTCCCACGGCGCTGTTAGGTAGGGAGTTCCAGGATTTTGTCCCTGTGGTGTGGTTAGACCCATAGTGCTGTTAGGGTGGGATTTCCAGGATTTTGTCCCCTGTGGTGTAGTTACACCCACAGTGCTGTTAGGTCGGGTTTTCCATGATTTTGTCCCTGTGGTGTAGGTGCACCCACAGTGCTGTTAGGGAAGTAGTTCCAGCACTTTGTCCCCTGTGGTGTAGGTACATCCACGACAGTGTTAGGGAGGGAGTTCCAGGATTTTGTCCTGGTTGTGTAGGTACACCCACAGTGCTGTTAGGGAGGGAGTTCCAAGATTTAGTCCGTGTGGTGTAGGTACACCTGTGGTGCTGTTTGGGAGGGATTTCCAGGATTTTGTCCCTGTGGTGTAGGTACACCCACAGCGCTGTTATGGATTGAGTTCCAGGATTTTGGCCCTGTGGCGTAGGTACACCCACAGCGCTGTTAGGGAGGGAGTTCCAGGATTTTGTCCCTGTTGTTTAGGTACACCCACAGCGCTGTTAGGAAGGGAGTTCAAGGAATTTGTCCGCATGGCGTAGGTACACCCACGGCGCCATTAGTGAGGGAGTTCCAGGATTTTGTTCCCTGTGGTGTAGGTACTCCCACCGTGCCGTTAGGGAGGGCGTTCCCGGAAAGTGTCCCTGTGTTGTAGGTACACCCACAGTGCTGTTAGGGAGGGAGTTCCAGAATTTTGTCCCCTGTGTGGTGTAGGTACACCCACGGTGCTGTTAGGGAGGGAGTTCCAGGATTTTGTCCCTATGGTGTAGTTACGCCCACGGCGTTGTTAGGGAGGGAGTTCCAGGATTTTGTCCCTGTGGTGTAGGTAAACCCAAGGCCCTGTTAGAGAGTGAGTTCCCGGATTTTGTTCCCTCGCTAACTGCACTGTGGCTGTACTTACACAGCAGGGAGCTAATCCTGGAACTCCCTACCTAACAGCGCTGTGGGTGTACATACACCACAGGGGATAAAATCCTGGTACTGCCTCCCTAACAGCGCTGTGGGTGTACCTACACCACAGGGGATAAAATCCTGGAACTCCCTACCTAACAGTGCCGTGCGTGTACCTACACCACAGGGGACAAAATCCTGGAACTCCCTCCCTAACAGCGCTGTGGGTGTACCTACACCGCAGGGAATAAAATCCTGGAACTCCCACCCTAACAGTGCTGTGGGTGTACCCACACCACAGGGACAAAATCCTGGAACTCCCTAACAGCACTGTGGGTGTACCTACACCACAGGGAATACAATCCTGGAACTCACACCCTAACAGCGCTGTGGGTGTACCTACACCATAGGGAAAAAAATCCTGGTACTCCCTCCCTAACAGCACTGTGGGTGTACCTACGCAATAGGGATAAAATCCTGGAACTCCCTCCCTAACAGCGCTGTGGTTGTACCTGCACACAGGGGAAAAAATCCTGGGACTCCTTTCCTAACAGCGCTGTGGGTGTACCTACACCACAGGGGACAAAATCCAGGAAATCCCTCCCTAACGGCGCCTTGGGTGTACCTACGCCAAAGGGGACAAAATACTGGATCGCCATCCCTAACAGCGCCGTGGGTGTACCTACAGCATGCGGACAAATTCCTTGAACTTCCTCCCTAACGGCGCAGTGGGTGTACCTACACCACAGGGGACAAAATCCTGGAACTCCCTCCTTAACAGCGCTGTGGATGTACCTACACCACAGGGGATAAAATCCTGGAACTCAGTCCCAAACAGCGCTGTGGGTGTACCAGGATATTGTCCCCTGCGGTGTATGTACACCCACAGCGAGTTCCAGGATTTTGTCCCCTGTGCTGTAGGTACACCGGCAGCGCTGTTAGGGAGGGAGTTCCAGGATGTTGTCCCTGTGGTGTAGGTACACCCGCAGCGCTGTTAGGGAGGGAGTTCCAGGAGTTTTTCCCCTGTGGTGTAGGTACACCCACTGCGCTGTTAGGGAGGGAGTTCCAGGATTTTGTCCCTGTTGTGTAGGTACACCCACAGCGCTGTTAGGGAGGGAGTTCAAGGAATTTGTCCGCATGGCGTAGGTACACCCACGGCGCCGTTAGTGAGGGAGTTCCTGGATTTTGTTCCCTGTGGTGTAGGTACACCCACCGTGCTGTTAGGGAGGGCGTTCCCGGAATGTGTCCCTGTGGTGTAGGTACACCCACAGTGCTGTTAGGGAGGGAGTTCCGGGATTTTGTCTCTGTGATGTAGGTACACCCACGGTACTGTTAGGGAGGGAGTTCCGGGATTTTGTCTCTTTGGTGTGGGTACACCCACGGTGCTGTTAGGGAGGGAGTTCCAGGATTTTGTCCCCCGTGGTGTAGGTACACCCACAGCGCTGTTAGGGAGGGAGTTCCAGGATTTTGTCCCCTGCAGTGTAGGTACATACACGGCGCTGTTAGGGTGGGAGTCCCAGGATATAGTCCCCTGCGGTGTAGGTACACCCACAGCGCTGTTAGGGAGTACCAGGATTTTCTCCCTGTTTAAGTAAAGCCACAGTGCTGTAAGGTAGGATGTTCCAAGAATTTGTCCCTGTGGTGTCGGTACACACACAGCGTTGTTAGGGAGTGAGTTCCAGGATTTTGTCCCCTGTGGTGTAGGTACACCCACAGCGCTGTTAGGGAGGGAGTTCCAGGATTTTGTCCCCAGTGGTGTAGGTACTCCCACGGCGCTGTTAGGTAGGGTGTTCCAGGATTTTGTCCCCTGTGGTGTAGGTACACCCACAGTGCTGTTAGGTAGGGTTTTCCATGATTTTGTCCCTGTGGTGTAGGTACACCCACAGTGCTGTTAGGTAGGGTTTTCCATGATTTTGTCCCTGTGGTGCAGGTAGTCCCACAGTGCTGTTAGGGAGGGAGTTCCAGGATTTTGTCCCCTGTGCTGTAGGTACAACCACAGCGCTGTTATGGATTGAGTTCCAGATTTTGTGCCTGTGGTGTAGGTACACCCACAGCGCTTTTAGGGAGGGAGTTCCAGGATTTTTTCCCCTGTGGTGTAGGTACACCCACTGCGCCGTTAGGGAGGGAGTTCCAGGATTTTGTCCCTGTTGTGTCGGTAAACCCACAGCGCTGTTAGGGAGGGAGTTCAAGGAATTTGTCCGCATGGCGTAAGTACACCCACGCCGCCGTTAGTGAGGGAGTTCCTGGATTTTGTTCCCTGTGGTGTAGTGACACCCACCGTGCTGTTAGGGAGGGCGTTCCCGGAAAGTGTCCCTGTGGTGTAGGTACACCCACAGCGCTATTAGGGAGGGAGTTCCAGGATTTTGTCCCTGTGGTGAAGGTACACCCACAGTGCTGTAAGGGAGGGAGTTCCAGGATTCTGTCCCTGTGGTGAAGGTACACCCACAGTGCTGTTAGGGAGGGAGTTCCAGGATTTTGTCCCTGTGGTGTAGGTACAGCCACAGCACTGTTAGGGAAGGAGTTCCAAGATTTTGTCCCCTGTGGTGTAGGAACACCCATGGCGCTGTTAGGGAGGGAGTTCCAGGATTTTGTCCCTGTTGTGTAGGCACACCCACAGCGCTGATAGGGAGGGAGTTCAAGCATTTTGTCTGCATGGTGTAGGTACACCCACAGCGCTGTTAGGGAGGGAATTTCAGGATTTTGTCCCTGTGGTGTAGGTACACCCACAGCACTGTTAGGGAGGGAGTCCCAGGATTTTGTTCCAGTGGTGTAGGTACACCCACAGCGCTGTGAGGGAGCTCCAGGATTTTGTCCCTGTGGTGTAGGTACACCAACAGCGCTGTTAGGGAGGGAGTTCAAGGATTTTGTCCCCTGTGGTGTAGGTACACCCACAGCGCTGTTAGGGACCGAGTTCCAGGATTTTGTCCCTTTGCTGTAGGTACACCCACAGTGCTGTTAGGGAGCGAGTTCCAGGATTTTGTCCCTGTGCTGTAGGTTCACCCACAGTGCTGTTAGGGAGCGAGGACCAGGATTTTGTCCTCTTCGGTGCAGGTACAGCCACAGCGCTCTTAGGGAGGGAGTTCAAGGAATTTGTCCCCGTGGTGTAGGTACACCCACAGCGCTGTTAGGGAGGGAGTTCCAGGATTTTGTCCCCTGTGGTGTAGGTATACCCACAGCGCTGTTAGGGAGGGTGTTCCAGGATTTTGTCCCTAGTGGTGTAGGTACTCCCACGGCGCTGTTAGGTAGGGAGTTCCAGGATTTTGTAACTGTGGTGTGGTTAGACCCATAGTGCTGTTAGGGTGGGATTTCCAGGATTTTGTCCCCTGTGGTGTAGTTACACCCACAGTGCTGTTAGGTAGGTTTTTCCATGATTTTGTCCCTGTGGTGTAGGTACACCCACAGTGCTGTTAGGGAAGTAGTTCCAGCACTTTGTCCCCTGTGCTGTAGGTACACACGCAGCGCTGTAAGGATGGGAGTACCAGGATTTTGTCCCCTGTGGTGTAGGTACACCCACCGCGCTGTTAGGGAGGGAGTTCCAGGATTTTGTCCCTGTGGTGTAGGTACACCCACCGCGCTGTTAGAGGGGGAGTTCCAGGATTTTGTTCCCTGTGGTGTAGTTACACCCACAGCGCTGTTAGGGACAGAGTTCCAGGATTTTGTTCCCTGTGATGTAGGTACACACATGGCGCTGTTAGTGAGGGAGTTCCAGGATTTTGTCCCCTGTGTGGTGTAGCTACACCCACGGCCCTGTTAGGGAGGGAGTTCCAGGACTTTGTCCCTGTGGTGTAGGTACACCCACGGTGCTGTTATGTAGGGTGTTCCAGGAATTTGTCCCCTTTGGTGTAGGTTCACCCTCAGGGATATTAGGGAGGGAGTTCCAGGATTTTGTCCCTGTAGTGTAGGTACACCCACAGTGCTGTTAGGGAGGGAGTTCCAGGATTTTGTCCCCTGTTTGTTGTAGGTACACCCACGGCCCTGATAGGGAGGGAGTTCCAGGATTTTGTCCCTGTGGTGTAGGTACACCCACGGTGCTGTTATGTAGGGTGTTCCAGGAATTTGTCCCCTTTGGTGTAGGTACACCCACAGCGCTGGTAGGGGGGGAGTTCCAGAATTTTGTCCCTGTACTGTAGGTACACCCACAGTGCTGGTAGGGAGGGAGTTCCAGAATTTTGTCCCTGTAGTGTAAGTACACCCACAGTGCTGTTAGGGAGGGAGTTCCAGGATTTTGTCCCCTGTGGTGTAGGTACACCCACGGCGCTGTTAGGGAGGGAGTTCCAGGATTTTGTCCCTGTGGTGTAGGTACACCCACAGCGCTGTTAGGGAGGGAGTTCCAGGATTTTGTCCCTGTGATGTAGGTACACCAACAGCGCTGTTAGGGAGGGAGTTCCAGGATTTTGTCCCTGTGGTGTAGGTAGACCCACAGCTCTGTTAGGGAGGGAGTTCCAGTATTTTGTTTCTGTGGTGTAGGTACACCCACAGCGCAGTTAGGGAGCGAGTTCCAGGATTTTGTTCCCTGTGGTGTAGTTACACCCACAGCGCTGTTAGGGACGGAGTTCCAGGATTTTGTTCCCTGTGATGTAGGTACACCCACGGTGCTGTTAGGGAGGGAGTTCCTGGATGTTGTCCCCTGTGGTGTAGGTACACCCACGGTGCTGTTAGGTAGGGTGTTCCAGGAATTTGTCCCCTTTGGTGTAGGTACACCACAGCGCTGGTAGGGAGGGCGTTCCAGAATTTTGTCCCCTGTGGTGTAGGTACACCCACAGGGATATTAGGGAGGGAGTTCCAGGATTTTGTCCCTGTGGTGTAGGTACACCACCAGGGATATTAGGGAGTGAGTTCCAGGATTTTGTCCCCTGTGGTGTAGTTACACCCACGGTGCTGTTAGGTAGGGTGTTCCAGGATATTGTCCCCTGTGGTGTAGGTACACCCACAGCGCTGTTAGGGAGGGAGTTCCAGGATTTTGTCCGTGTGGGGTAGCTACACCCACTGCGCTGTTAGGGAGGGAGTTCGAGGATTTTGTCCCTCTGGTGTAGGTACAGCCACAGCGCTGTTAGGGAGGGAGTTCCAGGATTTTGTCCCCTGTGGTGTAGGTACACCCACAGCGCTGTTAGGGAGGGAGTTCCAGGATTTTGTCCCTGTGGTGTAGTTACACCCACGGCGCTGTTAGGGAGGGTTTTCCAGGATTTTGTTCCTGTGGTGTAGGTACACCCACAGCGCTGTTAGGGAGGGTGTTCCAGGATTTTGTCCCTGTGGTATAGGTACATCTACGGCGTTGTTATGGAAGGAGTTCCAAGATTTTGTCCCTGTGGTGTAGGTACACCCACAGCGCTGTCAGGGAGGGATTCATTGGATTTTGTCGCCTTTGGGGTAGGTTCACAGATGGCGCTGTTAGTGGGGGAGTTCCGGGATTTTTTCTCTGTGGTGTAGGCACATCCATGGCGCTGTTAGTGAGGGAGTACCAGTATTTTGTCCGTGTTGTGTAGCTACTCCCACAGCGCTGTTAGGGAGGGAGTTCCAGGATTTTGTCCCCTGTGGTGTAGGTACACCCACAGCGCTGTTAGGGAGGGAGTTCCAGGATTTTGTCCCCAGTGGTGTAGGTACTCCCACGGCGCTGTTAGGGAGGGAGTTCCAGGATTTTGTCCTCTTCGGTGCAGGTACAGGCTCAGCGCTGTTAGGGAGGGAGCTCCAGGAATTTGTCCCTGCGGTATAGGTACATCCACAGCGCTGTTAGGGAGGGAGTTCCTTGATTTTGTCCCTGTTGTGTAGGTACACCCACAGCGCTGATAGGGAGGGTGTTCAAGCATTTTGTCCGCATTGTGTAGGTGCTCCCACAGCGCTGTTAGGGAGGGAGTTCCAGGATTTTGTCCCCTGTCTTGTAGGTACACCCACAGCGCTGTTTGGAAAGGAGATCCAGGATTTTATCCCGGTTCTGTAGGTACACCCACAGCGGTATAATGGAGGGAGTCCCAGGATTTTGTCCCTGTTGTGTAGGTACACCCACAGCGCTGATAGGGAGGGAGTTCAAGCATTTTGTCTGCATGGTGTAGGTACACCCATAGCGCTGTTAAGGAGGGAGTTCCAGGATTTTGTCCCTGTGGTGTAGGTACACCCACAGCACTGTTAGGGAGGGAATCCCAGGATTTTGTCCCTGTGGTGTAGGTACACCCACAGCGCTGTTAGTGAGGGAGCTCCAGGATTTTGTCCCTGTGGTGTAGGTACACCCACAGCGCTGTTAGGGAGGGAGTTCAAGGATTTTGTCCCCTGTGGTGTAGGTACACCCACAGCGCTGTTAGGGACCGAGTTCCAGGATTTTGTCCCTGTGCTGTAGGTACCCCCACAGTGCTGTTAGGGAGCGAGGTCCAGGATTTTGTCCTCTTCGGTGCAGGTAGAGCCACAGCGCTCTTAGGGAGGGAGTTCAAGAATTTGTCCCTGTGGTGTAGGTACACCCACAGCGCTGTTAGGGAGGGAGTTCCAGGATTTTGTCCCCTGTGGTGTAGGTACACCCACAGCGCTGTTAGGGAGGGAGTTCCAGGATTTTGTCCCCAGTGGTGTAGGTACTCCCACGGCGCTGTTAGGTAGGGAGTTCCAGGATTTTGTCCCTGTGGTGTGGTTAGACCCATAGTGCTGTTAGGGTGGGATTTCCAGGATTTTGTCGCTTGTGGTGTAGTTACACCCACAGTGCTGTTAGGTAGGGTTTTCCATGATTTTGTCCCTGTGGTGTAGGTACACCCGTGGTGCTGTTAGGGAGGGATTTCCAGGATTTTGTTCCTGTGGTGTAGGTTCACCCACAGCGCTGTTAGGGAGGGAGTTCCAGGATTTTGTCCCTGTGGTGTAGCTACACCCACAGTGCTGTTATGGATTGAGTTCCAGGATTTTGTCCCTGTGGCGTAGGTACACCCACAGTGCTGTTAGGGAGCGAGTTCCAGGATTTTGTCCCTGTGGTGTAGGTACACCCACAGTGCTGTTAGGGAGCGCCGTCCAGGCTTTTGTCCTCTTCGGTGCAGGTACAGCCACAGCGCTCTTAGGGAGGGAGTTCAAGGAATTTGTCCCTGTGGTGTAGGTACACCCACAGCGCTGTTAGGGAGGGAGTGCCAGGATTTTGTCCCCTGTGGTGTAGGTACACCCACAGCGCTGTTAGGGAGGGAGTTCCAGGATTTTATTCCCAGTGGTGTAGGTACTCCCACGGCGCTGTTAGGTAGGGAGTTCCAGGATTTTGTCCCTGTGGTGTGGTTAGACCCACAGTGCTGTTAGGTCGGGTTTTCCATGATTTTGTCCCTGTGGTGTAGGTGCACCCACAGTGCTGTTAGGGAAGTAGTTCCAGCACTTTGTCCCCTGTGGTGTAGGTACATTCACGACTGTGTTAGGGAGGGAGTTCCAGGATTTTGTCCTGGTTGTGTAGGTACACCCACAGTGCTGTTAGGGAGGGAGTTCCAAGATTTAGTCCGTGTGGTGTAGGTACACCTGTGGTGCTGTTTGGGAGGGATTTCCAGGATTTTGTCCCCTGTGGTGTAGGTACACCCACAGCGCTGTTATGGATTGAGTTCCAGGATTTTGGCCCTGTGGCGTAGGTACACCCACAGCGCTGTTAGGGTGGGAGTTCCAGGATTTTGTCCCTGTTGTTTAGGTACACCCACAGCGCTGTTAGGAAGGGAGTTCAAGGAATTTGTCCGCATGGCGTAGGTACACCCACGGCGCCATTAGTGAGGGAGTTCCAGGATTTTGTTCCCTGTGGTGTAGGTACTCCCACCGTGCCGTTAGGGAGGGCGTTCCCGGAAAGTGTCCCTGTGTTGTAGGTACACCCACAGTGCTGTTAGGGAGGGAGTTCCAGAATTTTGTCCCCTGTGTGGTGTAGGTACACCCACGGTGCTGTTCGGGAGGGAGTTCCAGGATTTTGTCCCTATGGTGTAGTTACGCCCACGGCGTTGTTAGGGAGGGAGTTCCAGGATTTTTTCCCTGTGGTGTAGGTAAACCCAAGGCCCTGTTAGAGAGTGAGTTCCCGGATTTTGTTCCCTCGCTAACTGCACTGTGGCTGTACTTACACAGCAGGGAGCTAATCCTGGAACTCCCTACCTAACAGCGCTGTGGGTGTACATACACCACAGGGGATAAAATCCTGGTACTGCCTCCCTAACAGCGCTGTGGGTGTACCTACACCACAGGGGATAAAATCCTGGAACTCCCTACCTAACAGTGCCGTGTGTGTACCTACACCACAGGGGACAAAATCCTGGAACTCCCTCCCTAACAGCGCTGTGGGTGTACCTACACCGCAGGGAATAAAATCCTGGAACTCCCACCCTAACAGTGCTGTGGGTGTACCCACACCACAGGGACAAAATCCTGGAACTCCCTAACAGCACTGTGGGTGTACCTACACCACAGGGAACACAATCCTGGAACTCACACCCTAACAGCGCTGTGGGTGTACCTACACCATAGGGAAAAAAATCCTGGTACTCCCTCCCTAACAGCACTGTGGGTGTACCTACGCAATAGGGATAAAATCCTGGAACCCCCTCCCTAACAGCGCTGTGGTTGTACCTGCACACAGGGGAAAAAATCCTGGGACTCCTTTCCTAACAGCGCTGTGGGTGTACCTACGCCAAAGGGGACAAAATACTGGATCGCCATCCCTAACAGCGCCTTGGGTGTACCTACAGCATGCGGACAAATTCCTTGAACTTCCTCCCTAACGGCGCAGTGGGTGTACCTACACCACAGGGGACAAAATCCTGGAACTCCCTCCTTAACAGCGCTGTGGATGTACCTACACCACAGGGGATAAAATCCTGGAACTCAGTCCCAAAGAGCGCTGTGGGAGTACCAGGATATTGTCCCCTGCGGTGTATGTACACCCACAGCGAGTTCCAGGATTTTGTCCCCTGTGCTGTAGGTACACCCGCAGCGCTGTTAGGGAGGGAGTTCCAGGATGTTGTCCCTGTGGTGTAGGTACACCCGCAGCGCTGTTAGGGAGGGAGATCCAGGAGTTTTTCCCCTGTGGTGTAGGTACACCCACTGCGCTGTTAGGGAGGGAGTTCCAGGATTTTGTCCCTGTTGTGTAGGTACACCCACAGCGCTGTTAGGGAGGGAGTTCAAGGAATTTGTCCGCATGGCGTAGGTACACCCACGGCGCCGTTAGTGAGGGAGTTCCTGGATTTTGTTCCCTGTGGTGTAGGTACACCCACCGTGCTGTTAGGGAGGGCGTTCCCGGAATGTGTCCCTGTGGTGTAGGTACACCCACAGTGCTGTTAGGGAGGGAGTTCCGGGATTTTGTCTCTGTGATGTAGGTACACCCACGGTACTGTTAGGGAGGGAGTTCCGGGATTTTGTCTCTTTGGTGTGGGTACACCCACGGTGCTGTTAGGGAGGGAGTTCCAGGATTTTGTCCCCCGTGGTGTAGGTACACCCACAGCGCTGTTAGGGAGGGAGTTCCAGGATTTTGTCCCCTGCAGTGTAGGTACATACACGGCGCTGTTAGGGTGGGAGTCCCAGGATATAGTCCCCTGCGGTGTAGGTACACCCACAGCGCTGTTAGGGAGTACCAGGATTTTCTCCCTGTTTAAGTAAAGCCACAGTGCTGTAAGGTAGGATGTTCCAAGAATTTGTCCCTGTGGTGTCGGTACACACACAGCGTTGTTAGGGAGTGAGTTCCAGGATTTTGTCCCCTGTGGTGTAGGTACACCCACAGCGCTGTTAGGGAGGGAGTTCCAGGATTTTGTCCCCAGTGGTGTAGGTACTCCCACGGCGCTGTTAGGTAGGGTGTTCCAGGATTTTGTCCCCTGTGGTGTAGGTACACCCACAGTGCTGTTAGGTAGGGTTTTCCATGATTTTGTCCCTGTGGTGCAGGTAGTCCCACAGTGCTGTTAGGGAGGGAGTTCCAGGATTTTGTCCCCTGTGCTGTAGGTACAACCACAGCGCTGTTATGGATTGAGTTCCAGATTTTGTGCCTGTGGTGTAGGTACACCCACAGCGCTTTTAGGGAGGGAGTTCCAGGATTTTTTCCCCTGTGGTGTAGGTACACCCACTGCGCCGTTAGGGAGGGAGTTCCAGGATTTTGTCCCTGTTGTGTCGGTAAACCCACAGCGCTGTTAGGGAGGGAGTTCAAGGAATTTGTCCGCATGGCGTAAGTACACCCACGCCGCCGTTAGTGAGGGAGTTCCTGGATTTTGTTCCCTGTGGTGTAGTGACACCCACCGTGCTGTTAGGGAGGGCGTTCCCGGAAAGTGTCCCTGTGGTGTAGGTACACCCACAGCGCTATTAGGGAGGGAGTTCCAGGATTTTGTCCCTGTGGTGAAGGTACACCCACAGTGCTGTAAGGGAGGGAGTTCCAGGATTCTGTCCCTGTGGTGAAGGTACACCCACAGTGCTGTTAGGGAGGGAGTTCCAGGATTTTGTCCCTGTGGTGTAGGTACAGCCACAGCACTGTTAGGGAAGGAGTTCCAAGATTTTGTCCCCTGTGGTGTAGGAACACCCATGGCGCTGTTAGGGAGGGAGTTCCAGGATTTTGTCCCTGTTGTGTAGGCACACCCACAGCGCTGATAGGGAGGGAGTTCAAGCATTTTGTCTGCATGGTGTAGGTACACCCACAGCGCTGTTAGGGAGGGAATTTCAGGATTTTGTCCCTGTGGTGTAGGTACACCCACAGCACTGTTAGGGAGGGAGTCCCAGGATTTTGTTCCTGTGGTGTAGGTACACCCACAGCGCTGTGAGGGAGCTCCAGGATTTTGTCCCTGTGGTGTAGGTACACCAACAGCGCTGTTAGGGAGGGAGTTCAAGGATTATGTCCCCTGTGGTGTAGGTACACCCACAGCGCTGTTAGGGACCGAGTTCCAGGATTTTGTCCCTTTGCTGTAGGTACACCCACAGTGCTGTTAGGGAGCGAGTTCCAGGATTTTGTCCCTGTGCTGTAGGTTCACCCACAGTGCTGTTAGGGAGCGAGGACCAGGATTTTGTCCTCTTCGGTGCAGGTACAGCCACAGCGCTCTTAGGGAGGGAGTTCAAGGAATTTGTCCCCGTGGTGTAGGTACACCCACAGCGCTGTTAGGGAGGGAGTTCCAGGATTTTGTCCCCTGTGGTGTAGGTATACCCACAGCGCTGTTAGGGAGGGTGTTCCAGGATTTTGTCCCTAGTGGTGTAGGTACTCCCACGGCGCTGTTAGGTAGGGAGTTCCAGGATTTTGTAACTGTGGTGTGGTTAGACCCATAGTGCTGTTAGGGTGGGATTTCCAGGATTTTGTCCCCTGTGGTGTAGTTACACCCACAGTGCTGTTAGGTAGGTTTTTCCATGATTTTGTCCCTGTGGTGTAGGTACACCCACAGTGCTGTTAGGGAAGTAGTTCCAGCACTTTGTCCCCTGTGCTGTAGGTACACACGCAGCGCTGTAAGGATGGGAGTACCAGGATTTTGTCCCCTGTGGTGTAGTTACACCCACAGTGCTGTTAGGTAGGTTTTTCCATGATTTTGTCCCTGTGGTGTAGGTACACCCACAGTGCTGTTAGGGAAGTAGTTCCAGCACTTTGTCCCCTGTGCTGTAGGTACACACGCAGCGCTGTAAGGATGGGAGTACCAGGATTTTGTCCCCTGTGGTGTAGGTACACCCACAGCGCTGTTAGGGAAGGAGTTCCAGGATTTTGTCCCTGTGGTGTAGGTACACCCACCGCGCTGTTAGGGAGGGAGTTCCAGGATTTTGTCCCTGTGGTGTAGGTACACCCACCGCGCTGTTAGAGGGGGAGTTCCAGGATTTTGTTCGCTGTGGTGTAGTTACACCCACAGCGCTGTTAGGGACAGAGTTCCAGGATTTTGTTCCCTGTGATGTAGGTACACACATGGCGCTGTTAGTGAGGGAGTTCCAGGATTTTGTCCCCTGTGTGGTGTAGCTACACCCACGGCCCTGTTAGGGAGGGAGTTCCAGGATTTTGTCCCTGTGGTGTAGGTACACCCACGGTGCTGTTATGTAGGGTGTTCCAGGAATTTGTCCCCTTTGGTGTAGGTTCACCCTCAGGGATATTAGGGAGGGAGTTCCAGGATTTTGTCCCTGTAGTGTAGGTACACCCACAGTGCTGTTAGGGAGGGAGTTACAGGATTTTGTCCCCTGTGGTGTTGTTACACCCACGATGCTGTTAGGGAGGGAGTTCCAGGATTTTGTCCCCTGTGGTGTAGTTACACCCATGGTGCTGTTAGGGAGGGAGTTCCAGGATTTTGTCCCTGTTGTGTATGTACTCCCACAGCGCTGTTAGGGAGGGAGTTCGAGGATTTTGTCCCTCTGGTGTAGGTACAACCACGGCGCTGTTAGGGAGGGATTTCCAGGATTTTGTCCCCTGTGTGGTGTAGGTACACCCACGACGTTGTTAGGGAGGGAGATCTAGGATATTGTCCCCTGTTTGGCATAGGTACACCCACGGGCTGTTAGGGTGGGAGTTCCAGGATTTTGTCCCCTGTGTGGTATCGGTGCACCCACAGCGATGTTAGGGACTGAGTTCCAGGATTTAATCCAAATGGTGTAGTGACACCCACAGCGCTGTTAAGGTGGGAGTTCCAGAATTTTGCCCCCCGTGGTGTAGGTACACCCACAGCGATGCTAGGGACTGAGTTCCAGAATTTAATCCAAATGGTGTAGGAACACCCACGGCGCTGTTAGGGAGGCGATTCCAAGATTTTGTCCCCTGTGGTGTAGGTACCCCCACAGCGCTGTTAGGGAGTGAGATCCAGGATTTTCTCCCTGTTGTGTAGGTACACCCAGAGCGCTGTTAGGGAGGATGTTCCAGGATTTTGTCCCCTGTGTTGTAGTTACACCTACAGCGCTGTTGGGGAGGGAGTTCCAGGATTTTGTCCCCTGTGGTGTAGGTACACCCACAGCGCTGTTAGGGAGTGAGATCCAGGATTTTGTCCATGTGGTGTAGGTACACCCACAGTTCTGTTAGGGAGGGAGTTCCAGGATTTTGTCCCTGTGGTGTAGGTACACCCACAGCGCTGTTAGGGAGGGAGTTACAGGATTTTGTACCCTGTGGTGTTGTTACACCCACGATGCTGTTAGGGAGGGAGTTCCAGGATTTTGTCCTCTGTGGTGTAGTTACACCCATGGTGCTGTTAGGGAGGGAGTTCCAGGATTTTGTCCCTGTTGTGTATGTACTCCCACAGCGCTGTTAGGGAGGGAGTTCGAGGATTTTGTCCCTCTGGTGTAGGTACAGCCACGGCGCTGTTAGGGAGGGATTTCCAGGATTTTGTCCCCTGTGTGGTGTAGGTACACCCACGACGTTGTTAGGGAGGGAGATCTAGGATATTGTCCCCTGTTTGGCATAGGTACACCCACGGGCTGTTAGGGTGGGAGTTCCAGGATTTTGTCCCCTGTGTGGTATCGGTGCACCCACAGCGATGTTAGGGACTGAGTTCCAGGATTTAATCCAAATGGTGTAGTGACACCCACAGCGCTGTTAAGGTGGGAGTTCCAGAATTTTGCCCCCCGTGGTGTAGGTACACCCACAGCGATGCTAGGGACTGAGTTCCAGAATTTAATCCAAATGGTGTAGGAACACCCACGGCGCTGTTAGGGAGGCGATTCCAAGATTTTGTCCCCTGTGGTGTAGGTACCCCCACAGCGCTGTTAGTGAGTGAGATCCAGGATTTTCTCCCTGTTGTGTAGGTACACCCAGAGCGCTGTTAGGGAGGATGTTCCAGGATTTTGTCCCCTGTGTTGTAGTTACACCTACAGCGCTGTTGGGGAGGGATTTCCAGGATTTTGTCCCCTGTGGTGTAGGTACACCCACAGCGCTGTTAGGGAGTGAGATCCAGGATTTTGTCCATGTGGTGTAGGTACACCCACAGTGCTGTTAGGGAGGGAGTTCCAGGATTTTGTCCCCTGTTTGTTGTAGGTACACCCACGGCCCTGATAGGGAGGGAGTTCCAGTATTTTGTCCCTGTGGTGTAGGTACACCCACGGTGCTGTTATGTAGGGTGTTCCAGGAATTTGTCCCCTTTGGTGTAGGTTCACCCACAGCGCTGGTAGGGGGGGAGTTCCAGAATTTTGTCCCTGTACTGTAGGTACACCCACAGTGCTGGTAGGGAGGGAGTTCCAGAATTTTGTCCCTGTAGTGTAGGTACACCCACAGTGCTGTTAGGGAGGGAGTTCCAGGATTTTGTCCCCTGTGGTGTAGGTACACCCACGGCGCTGTTAGGGAGGGAGTTCCAGGATTTTGTTCCTGTGGTGTAGGCACACCAACAGTGCTGTTAGGGAGGGAGTTCCAGGATTTTGTCCCTGTGGTGTAGGTACACCCACAGCTCTGTTAGGGAGGGAGTTCCAGTATTTTGTTTCTGTGGTGTAGGTACACCCACAGCGCAGTTAGGGAGGAAGTTCCAGGATTTTGTTCCCTGTGGTGTAGTTACACCCACAGCGCTATTAGGGACAGAGTTCCAGGATTTTGTTCCCTGTGATGTAGGTACACCCACGGTGCTGTTAGGGAGGGAGTTCCTGGATGTTGTCCCCTGTGGTGTAGGTACACCCACGGTGCTGTTAGGTAGGGTGTTCCAGGAATTTGTCCCCTTTGGTGTAGGTACACCACAGCGCTGGTAGGGAGGGCGTTCCAGAATTTTGTCCCCTGTGGTGTAGGTACACCCACAGGGATATTAGGGAGGGAGTTCCAGGATTTTGTCCCTATGGTGTAGGTACACCACCAGGGATATTAGGGAGTGAGTTCCAGGATTTTGTCCCCTGTGGTGTAGTTACACCCACGGTGCTGTTAGGTAGGGTGTTCCAGGATATTGTCCCCTGTGGTGTAGGTACACCCACAGCGCTGTTAGGGAGGGAGTTCCAGGATTTTGTCCTCTGTCGTGTAGTTACACCCACGGTGCTGTTAGGGAGGGAGTTCCAGGATTTTGTCCGTGTGGGGTAGCTACACCCACTGCGCTGTTAGGGAGGGAGTTCGAGGATTTTGTCCCTCTGGTGTAGGTACAGCCACAGCGCTGTTAGGGAGGGAGTTCCAGGATTTTGTCCCCTGTGGTGTAGGTACACCCACAGCGCTGTTAGGGAGGGGGTTCCAGGATTTTGTCCCTGTGGTGTAGTTACACCCACGGCGCTGTTAGGGAGGGTGTTCCAGGATTTTGTTCCTGTGGTGTAGGTACACCCACGGCGCTGTTAGGGAGGGTGTTCCAGGATTTTGTCCCTGTGGTATAGGTACATCTACGGCGTTGTTATGGAAGGAGTTCCGGGATTTTGTCCCTGTGGTGTAGGTACACCCACAGCGCTGTCAGGGAGGGATTCATTGGATTTTGTCGCCTTTGGTGTAGGTTCACAGATGGCGCTGTTCGTGGGGGAGTTCCGGGATTTTTTCTCTGTGGTGTAGGCACATCCATGGCGCTGTTAGGGAGGGAGTACCAGTATTTTTTCCGTGTTGTGTAGCTACACCCACAGCGCTGTTAGGGAGGGAGTTCCAGGATTTTTTCCCTGTGGTGTAGGTACATCCAAGGCGCTGTTAGGAATGGAGTTCCAGGAATTTGTCCCTGTGGTGTAGGTACACCTCACAGTGCTGTTAGGGAAGGAGTTCCAGGATTTTGTCCCCTGTGGTGTAGGTACGCCCACAGCGCTGTTAGGGAGGGAGTTCGAGGATTTTGTCCCCTTTGGTGTAGTTACACCCACGGTGCTGTTAGGTAGGGCGTTCCAGGATATTGTCCCCTGTGGTGTAGGTACACCCACGGTGCTGTTAGGGAGGGAGTACCAGTATTTTGACCGTGTTGTGTAGCTACACCCATAGCGCTGTTAGGGAGGGAGTTCCAGGATTTTTTCCCTGTGGTGGAGGTACACCCACGGTGCTGTTAGGAATGGAGTTCCAGGAATTTGTCCCTGTGGTGTAGGTACACTCCCAGGGATATTAGGGAGTGAGTTCCAGGATTTTGTCCCTGTAGTGTAGGTACACCCACAGCGCTGTTAGGGAGGGAGTTCCAGGATTTTGTCCCCCGTGTTGTAGGTACACCCACAGCGATGCTAGGGAGGGAGTTCCAGGATTTTGTCCCCCGTAGTGTAGGTACACCCACAGAGATGCTAGGGACTGAGCTCCAGGATTTAATCGAAATGGTGTAGTGACACCCACAGCGCTGTTAAGGTGGGAGTTCCAGAATTTTGCCCCCCGTGGTGTAGGTACACCCACAGCGATGCTAGGGACTGAGTTCCAGGATTTAATCCAAATGGTGTAGGAACACCCACGGCGCTGTTAGGGAGGCGATTCCAAGATTTAGTCCCCTGTGGTGTAGGTACCCCCACAGCGCTGTTAGTGAGTGAGATCCAGGATTTTCTCCCTGTTGTGTAGGTACACCCACAGCGCTGTTAGGGAGGATGTTCCAGGATTTTGTCCCCTGTGTTGTAGTTACACCTACAGCGCTGTTAGGGAGTGAGATCCAGGATTTTGTCCATGTGGTGTAGGTACACCCACAGCGTTGTTAGGGAGGGAGTTCCAGGATTTTGTCCCTGTGGTGTAGGTACACCCACAGTGCTGTTAGGGAGGGAGTTCCAGGATTTTGTCCCCTGTGGTGTAGGTACACCCACGGCGCTGTTAGGGAGGGAGTTCCAGGATTTTGTCCCTGTGGTGTAGGTACACCCACAGTGCTGTTAGGGAGGGAGTTCTAGGATTTTGTCCCCTGTGGTGTAGGTACACCCACGGCGCTGTTAGGGAGGGAGTTCCAGGATTTAGTTCCTGTGGTGTAGGTACACCCTCAGCGCAGTTAGGGAGGGAGTTCCAGGATTTTGTCCTCTGTCGTGTAGTTACACCCACGGTGCTGTTAGGGAGGGAGTTCCAGGATTTTGTCCGTGTGGGGTAGCTACACCCACTGCGCTGTTAGGGAGGGAGGTCGAGGATATTGTCCCTCTGGTGTAGGTACAGCCACGGCGCTGTTAGGGAGGGAGTTCCAGGATTTTGTCCCCTGTGGTGTAGGTACACCCACAGCGCTGTTAGGGAGGGAGTTCCAGGATTTTGTCCCCTGTGGTGTAGTTACACCCACGGTGCTGTTAGGTAGGGTGTTCCAGAATTTTGTCCCCCTTGTTCTAGGTACACCCACGGCGCTGTTAGGGATGGAGTTCCAGGATTTTGTTCCCTGTGGTGTAGGTACACCCACGTTGCTGTTAGGTAGGGTGTTCCAGGAATTTGTCCCCTTTGGTGTAGGTACACCCACATTGCTGTTAGGGAGGTCGTTTCAGGATTTTGTCCCCTGTGGTGTAGGTACACCCACGGTGCTGTTAGGTAGGGTGTTCCAGGAATTTGTCCCCTTTGGTGTAGGTACACCCACAGCGCTGGTAGGGAGGGAGTTCCAGAATTTTGTCCCTGTAATGTAGGTACACCCACAGTGCTGGTAGGGAGGGAGTTCCAGAATTTTGTCCCTGTAGTGTAGGTACACCCACAGTGCTGTTAGGGAGGGAGTTCCAGGATTTTGTCCCCTGTGGTGTAGGTACACCCACGGCGCTGTTAGGGAGGGAGTTCCAGTATTTTGTTCCCTGTGGTGTAGTTACACCCACAGCGTTGTTAGGGACGGAGTTCCAGGATTTTGTTCCTTGTGATGTAGGTACACCCACGGTGCTGTTAGGGAGGGAGTTCCTGGATGTTGTCCCCTGTGGTGTAGGTACACCCACGGTGCTGTTAGGTAGGGTGTTCCAGGAATTTGTCCCCTTTGGTGTAGGTACACCACAGCGCTGGTAGGGAGGGCGTTCCAGAATTTTGTCCCTGTAGTTTAGGTACACAAACAGTGCTGTTAGGGAGGGAGTTCCAGGATTTGTCCCCTGTGGTGTAGGTACACCCACGGTGCTGTTAGGAATGGAGTTCCAGGATTTTGTCCGTGTGGGTTAGCTACACCCACTGCGCTGTTAGGGAGGGAGTTTGAGGATTTTGTCCCTCTGGTGTAGGTACAGCCACGGCGCTGTTAGGGAGGTAGTTCCAGGATTTTGTCCCCTGTGTGGTGTAGGTACACCCATGACGCTGTTAGTGAAGTAGATCTATGATATTGTCCCCTGTTGGGTGTAGGTACACCCACAGGCTGTTAGGGTGGGAGTTCCATTATTTTGTCAATGTGGTGTAGTGACACCCACAGCGCTGTTAGGGAGGGAGTTCCAGAATTTTGCCCCCCGTGGTGTAGGTACACCCACAGCGCTGTTACGGAGGGAGTTCCAGGATATTGTCCCTGTGGTGTAGGTACATCCACGGCGCTGTTGGGGAGGGAGTTCCAGGTTTATGTCCCCATGGTGTAGGTACACCCGCAGCTCTGTTAGGGAGGCGATTCCAAGAATTTGTCCCCTGTGGTGTAGGTACCCCCACAGCGCTGTTAGGGAGTGAGATACAGGATGTTCTCCCTGTTGTGTCGGTACACCCACAGCGCTGTTATGCAGGATGTTCCAGGATTTTGTCCCCTGTGATGTAGGTACACCCACAGCGCTGTTAGGGAGGGAGTTCCAGGATTTTGTCCCTGTGGTGTAGGTACACCCACGGCGATGTTAGGGAGGGAGTTCCAGGATTTTGTCCCCTGTGGTGTAGGTACGCCCACAGCGCTGTTAGGGAGGGAGTTTCAGTATTTTGTCCGTGTTGTGTAGCTACACCCACAGCGCTGTTAGGGAGGGAGTTCCAGGATTTTTTCCCTGTGGTGTAGGTACACCCACGGTGCTGTTAGGAATGGAGTTCCAGGAATTTGTCCCTGTGGTGTAGGTACACCTCACAGTGCTGTTAGGGAAGGAGTTCCAGGATTTTGTCCCCTGTGGTGTAGGTACGCCCACAGCGCTGTTAGGGAGGGAGTTCGAGGATTTTGTCCCTGTGGTGTAGGTACAGCCACGGTGCTGTTAGGGAAGGAGTTCCAGGTTTTTGTCCCCTGTGGTGTAGGTACACCCACAGCGCAGTTAGGGAGGGTTTTCCAGGATTTTGTCCCCTTTGGTGTTGGTATTCCCACAGCGCTGTAAGGGAGAGTGTTCCAGGATTTTTTTCTTTGTGATTTAGGTACACTCACAGCGCTGTTAGGGAGTTCCAGGATTTTCTCCCTGTTTAGGTAAAGCCACAGCAGTGTTAGGTAGGGAGTTCCAGGATTTTGTCCCCTGTGGTGTAGGTACACCCACAGCACTGTTAGGGAGGGATTTCCAGGATATTTTCCACTGCGGTGTAGGTACACCCTCAGCGCTGTTAGGGAGGGAGTTCCAGGATTTTGTCCCCTGTGGTGTAGGTATACCCACAGTGCTGTTATGGAGGGAGTTCCAGTATTTTGTCTGTGTGGTGTAGGTACATCCACAGCGCTGTTAGGGAGGGAGTTCCAGGATTTTGTCCCCTGTGGTGTAGGTATACCCACAGTGCTGTTAGGGAGGGTGTTCCAGGATTTTGTCCCCTGTGGTGTAGGTACACCCACAGCGCTGTTAGGGAGGGAGTTCCCGGATATTTTCCCCTGCTGTGTAGGTACACCCACGGCGCTGTTAGGGTCGGAGTTTCAGAATTTTGTTCCCTGTGATGTAGGTACACCCACAGTGCTGTTAGGGAGGGAGTTCCAGCATTTTGTCCCCTGTGTGGTGTAGGTACACCCACCGTGCTGTTAGGGAGGGATTTCCAGGATTTTGTCCCCTGTGGTGTAGGTATAGCCACGGCGCTGTTAGGGAGGGAGTTCCAGGATTTTGTCCCTTTGGTGTAGGTACACCCACATTGCTCTTAGGGAGTGAGTTGCAGGATTTTGTCCCTGTGGTGTAGGTACACCCACAGTGCTGTTTGGGAGGGAGTTCCAGGATTTTGTCCCTGTGGTGTAGGTACACCCACAGTGATGTTAGGGAGGGAGTTCCAGGATTTTGTCCCTGTGGTGTAGGTACACTCACAGCGCTGTTAGGGAGGGATTTCCAGGATTTTGTCCCCTGTGGTGTAGGTACACTCACAGCGCTGTTAGGGAGGGAGATCTAGGATATTGTCCCCTGTTTGGCATAGGTACACCCACGGGCTGTTAGGGTGGGAGTTCCAGGATTTTGTCCCCTGTGTGTTATAGGTACACCCACAGCGATGTTAGGGACTGAGTTCCAGGATTTAATCCAAATGGTGTAGGAACACCCACGGCGCCGTTTGGGAGGCGATTCCAAGATTTTGTCCCCTGTGGTGTAGGTACCCCCACAGCGCTGTTAGGGAGTGAGATCCAGGATTTTCTCCCTGTTGTGTAGGTACACCCACAGCGCTGTTAGGGAGGATGTTCCAGGATTTTGTCCCCTGTGTTGTAGTTACACCCACAGCGCTGTTAGGGAGCGAGATCCAGGATTTTGTCCATGTGGTGTAGGTACACCCACAGCGCTGTTAGGGAGGGAGTTCCAGGATTTTGTCCCTGTGGTGTAGGTACACCCACGGCGCTGTTAAGGAGGGAGTTCCAGGATTTTGTCCCCTGTGGTGTAGGTACACCCACGGCGCTGTTAGGGAGGGAGTTCCAGGATTTTGTTCCTGTGGTGTAGGTACACCCACAGTGCAGTTAGGGAGGGAGTTCCAGGATTTTGTTCCCTGTGGTGTAGTTACACCCACAGCGCTGTTAGGGAGGGAGTTCCAGGATTTTGTTCCCTGTGGTGTAGTTACACCCACAGCGCTGTTAGGGACGGAGTTCCAGGATTTTGTTCCCTGTGATGTAGGTACACCCACGGTGCTTTTAGGGAGGGAGTTCCTGGATGTCGTCCCCTGTGGTGTAGGTACACCCACGGTGCTGTTAGGTAGGGTGTTCCAGGATTTTGTCCCCTTTGGTGTAGGTACACACATGGCACTGTTAGGGAGGGAGTTCCAGGATTTTGTCCCCTGTGGTGTAGGTACACCCACGGAGCTGTTAGGTAGGGTGTTCCAGGATTCTGACCCTTTGGTCTAGGTACACCCACGGTGCTGTTAGGGATGGAGTTCCAGGATTTTGTTCCCTCTGGTGTAGGTACACCCACGGTGCTGTTAGGTAGGGTGTTCCAGGAATTTGTCTCCTTTGGTGTAGGTACACCCACAGTGCTGTTAGGGAGGTAGTTTCAGGATTTTGTCCCCTGTGGTGTAGGTACATCCACAGTGCTGTTAGGGAGGGAGTTCCAGGATTTTGTCCCCTGTTTGGTGTAGGTACACCCACGGCGCTGCTAGGGAGGGAGTTCCAGGATTTTGTCCCTGTGGTGTAGGTACACCCACGGTGCTGTTATGTAGGGTGTTCCAGGAATTTGTCCCGTTTGGTGTAGGTACACCACAGCGCTGGTAGGGAGGGCGTTCCAGAATTTTGTCCCTGTAGTTTAGGTACACCCACAGTGCTGTTAGGGAGGGAGTTCCAGGATTTGTCCCCTGTGGTGTAGGTACACCCACAGGGATATTAGGGAGGGAGTTCCAGGATTTTGTCCCTGTGGTGTAGTTACACCCACGGCGCTGTTAGGGATTGAGTTCCAGGATTTTGTCCCTGTAGTGTAGGTACACCCACAGCGCTGTTAGGGAGGGTGTTCCAGGATTTTGTCCCCTGTGGTGTAGTTACACCCACGGTGCTGTTAGGTAGGGTGTTCCAGGATATTGTCCCCTGTGGTGTAGGTACACCCACAGCGCTATTAGGGAGGGAGTTCCATGATTTTGTCCCTGTGGTGTAGGTACTCCCACGGTGCTGTTAGGGAGGGACTTCCAGGATTTTGTCCTCTGTCGTGTAGTTACACCCACGTTGCTTTTAGGGAGGGAGTTCCAGGATTTTGTCCGTGTCGGGTAGCTACACCCACTGCGCTGTTAGGGAGGGAGTTCGAGGATTTTGTCCCTCTGGTGTAGGTACAGCCACAGCGCTGTTAGGGAGGGAGTTCCTGGATTTTGTCCCCTGTGTGGTGTAGGTACACCCACAGGCTGTTAGGGTGGGAGTTCCAGTATTTTGTCAATGTGGTGTAGCTACACCCACATCGCTGTTAGGGACTGAGTTCCAGGATTTTATCCAAATGGTGTAGTGACACCCACAGCGCTGTTAGGGAGGGAGTTCCAGAATTTTGCCCCCCATGGTGTAGGTACACCCACAGCGCTGTTAGGGAGGGAGTTCCAGGATATTGTCCCTGTGGTGTAGGTACATCCATGGTGCTGTTGGGGAGGGAGTTCCAGGATTATGTCCCCGTGGTATAGGTACACCCGCAGCTCTGTTAGGGAGGCGATTCCAAGAATTTGTCCCCTGTGGTGTAGGTACCCCCACAGCGCTGTTAGGGATTGAGATACAGGATTTTTTCCCTGTTGTGTAGGTACACCCACAGCGCTGTTACGGAGGGAGTTCCAGGATTTTGTCCCTGTGGTGTAGGTACACCCACAGCGCTATTAGGGAGGGCGTTCCAGGATTTTGTCCCTGTGGTGTAGGTACACCCACGGCGCTGTTAGGGAGGGTGTTCCAGGATTTTGTCCCTGTGGTATAGGTACATCTACGGCGTTGTTATGGAAGGAGTTTCAGGATTTTGTCCCTGTGGTGTAGGTACACCCACAGTGCTGACAGGGAGGGATTCATTGGATTTTGTCACCTTTGGTGTAGGTTCGCAGATGGCACTGTTAGTGGGGGAGTTCCGGGATTTTTTCTCTGTGGTGTAGGCACATCCATGACGCTGTTAGTGAGGGAGTACCAGTATTTTGTCCGTGTTGTGTAGCTACACCCACAGCGCTGTTAGGGAGGGAGTTCCAGGAATTTTTCCCTGTGGTGTAGGTACACCCGCGGTGCTGTTAGGAATGGAGTTCCAGGAGTTTGTCCCCGTGGTGTAGGTACACCTCACAGTGCTGTTAGGGAAGGAGTTCCAGGATTTTGTCCCCTGTGGTGTAGGTACGCCCACAGCGCTGTTAGGGAGGGAGTTCGAGGATTTTGTCCCTGTGGTGTAGGTACACACACGCTGCTGTTAGGGTGGGAGTTCCAGGATTTTGTCCCCTGTGGTGTAGGTACACCCACGGCACTGTTAGGGAGGGAGTTCCAGAATTTTGTCCCTGTAGCGTAGGTACACCCACAGTGCTGTTAGGTAGTGTGTTCCAGGAATTTGTCCCCTTTGGTGTAGGTACACCCACAGTGCTGTTAGGGAGGTAGTTTCAGGATTTTGTCCCCTGTGGTGTAGGTACATCCACAGTGCTGTTAGGGAGGGAGTTCCAGGATTTTGTCCCCTGTTTGGTGTAGGTACACCCACGGCCCTGATAGGGAGGGAGTTCCAGGATTTTGTCCCTGTGGTGTAGGTACACCCACGGTGCTGTTATGTAGGGTGTTCCAGGAATTTGTCCCGTTTGGTGTAGGTACACCACAGCGCTGGTAGGGAGGGCGTTCCAGAATTTTGTCCCTGTAGTTTAGGTACACCCACAGTGCTGTTAGGGAGGGAGTTCCAGGATTTGTCCCCTGTGGTGTAGGTACACCCACAGGGATATTAGGGAGGGAGTTCCAGGATTTTGTCCCTGTGGTGTAGTTACACCCACGGCGCTGTTAGGGAGTGAGTTCCAGGATTTTGTCCCTGTAGTGTAGGTACACCCACAGCGCTGTTAGGGAGGGAGTTCCAGGATTTTGTTCCCTGTGGTGTAGTTACACCCACGGTGCTGTTAGGTAGGGTGTTCCAGGAATTTGTCCCCTTTGGTGTAGGTACACCCACAGTGATGCTAGGGACTGAGTTCCAGGATTTAATCGAAATGGTGTAGTGACACCCACAGCGCTGTTAAGGTGGGATTTCCAGAATTTTGCCCCCCGTGGTGTAGGTACACCCACAGCGATGCTAGGGACTGAGTTCCAGGATTTAATCCAAATGGTGTAGGAACACCCACGGCGCTGTTAGGGAGGCGATTCCAAGATTTAGTCCCCTGTGGTGTAGGTACCCCCACAGCGCTGTTAGTGAGTGAGATCCAGGATTTTCTCCCTGTTGTGTAGGTACACCCACAGCGCTGTTAGGGAGGATGTTCCAGGATTTTGTCCCCTGTGTTGTAGGTACACCTACAGCGCTGTTAGGGAGTGAGATCCAGGATTTTGTCCATGTGGTGTAGGTACACCCACAGCGTTGTTAGGGAGGGAGTTCCAGGATTTTGTCCCTGTGGTGTAGGTACACCCACAGTGCTGTTAGGGAGGGAGTTCTAGGATTTTGTCCCCTGTGGTGTAGGTACACCAACGGCGCTGTTAGGGAGGGAGTTCCAGGATTTAGTTCCTGTGGTGTAGGTACACCCTCAGCGCAGTTAGGGAGGGAGTTCCAGGATTTTGTCCTCTGTCGTGTAGTTACACCCACGGTGCTGTTAGGGAGGGAGTTCCAGGATTTTGTCCGTGTGGGGTAGCTACACCCACTGCGCTGTTAGGGAGGGAGGTCGAGGATATTGTCCCTCTGGTGTAGGTACAGCCACGGCGCTGTTAGGGAGGGAGTTCCAGGATTTTGTCCCCTGTGGTGTAGGTACACCCACAGCGCTGTTAGGGAGGGAGTTCCAGGATTTTGTCCCCTGTGGTGTAGGTACACCCACAGCGCTGTTAGGGAGGGAGTTCCAGGATTTTGTCCCCTGTGGTGTAGTTACACCCACGGTGCTGTTAGGTAGGGTGTTCCAGAATTTTGTCCCCCTTGGTCTAGGTACACCCACGGCGCTGTTAGGGATGGAGTTCCAGGATTTTGTTCCCTGTGGTGTAGGTACACCCACATTGTTGTTAGGTAGGGTGTTCCAGGAATTTGTCCCCTTTGGTGTAGGTACACCCACATTGCTGTTAGGGAGGTCGTTTCAGGATTTTGTCCCCTGTGGTGTAGGTACACCCACGGTGCTGTTAGGTAGGGTGTTCCAGGAATTTGTCCCTGTAGTGTAGGTACACCCACAGTGCTGTTAGGGAGGGAGTTCCAGGATTTTGTCCCCTGTGGTGTAGGTACACCCACGGCGCTGTTAGGGAGGGAGTTCCAGTATTTTGTTCCCTGTGGTGTAGTTACACCCACAGCGCTGTTAGGGACGGAGTTCCAGGATTTTGTTCCTTGTGATGTAGGTCCACCCACGGTGCTGTTAGGGAGGGAGTTCCTGGATGTTGTCCCCTGTGGTGTAGGTACACCCACGGTGCTGTTAGGTAGGGTGTTCCAGGAATTTGTCCCCTTTGGTGTAGGTACACCACAGCGCTGGTAGGGAGGGCGTTCCAGAATTTTGTCCCTGTAGTTTAGGTACACAAACAGTGCTGTTAGGGAGGGAGTTCCAGGATTTGTCCCCTGTGGTGTAGGTACACCCACGGTGCTGTTAGGAATGGAGTTCCAGGATTTTGTCCGTGTGGGTTAGCTACACCCACTGCGCTGTTAGGGAGGGAGTTTGAGGATTTTGTCCCCCTGGTGTAGGTACAGCCACGGCGCTGTTAGGGAGGGAGTTCCAGGATTTTGTCCCCTGTGTGGTGTAGGTACACCCATGACGCTGTTAGTAAAGTAGATCTATGATATTGTCCCCTGTTGGGTGTAGGTACACCCACAGGCTGTTAGGGTGGGAGTTCCATTATTTTGTCAATGTGGTGTAGTGACACCCACAGCGCTGTTAGGGAGGGAGTTCCAGAATTTTGCCCCCCGTGGTGTAGGTACACAGACAGCGCTGTTACGGAGGGAGTTCCAGGATATTGTCCCTGTGGTGTAGGTACATCCACGGCGCTGTTGGGGAGGGAGTTCCAGGTTTATGTCCCCATGGTGTAGGTACACCCGCAGCTCTGTTAGGGAGGCGATTCCAAGAATTTGTCCCCTGTGGTGTAGGTACCCCCACAGCGCTGTTAGGGAGGGAGTTCCAGGATGTTCTCCCTGTTGTGTCGGTACACCCACGGCGATGTTAGGGAGGGAGTTCCAGGATTTTGTCCCCTGTGGTGTAGGTACGCCCACAGTGCTGTTAGGGAGGGAGTTCCAGTATTTTGTCCGTGTTGTGTAGCTACACCCACAGCGCTGTTAGGGAGGGAGTTCCAGGACTTTTTCCCTGTGGTGTAGGTACACCCACGGTGCTGTTAGGAATGGAGTTCCAGGAATTTGTCCCTGTGGTGTAGGTACACCTCACAGTGCTGTTAGGGAAGGAGTTCCAGGATTTTGTCCCCTGTGGTGTAGGTACGCCCACAGCGCTGTTAGGGAGGGAGTTCGAGGATTTTGTCCCTGTGGTGTAGGTACAGCCACGGTGCTGTTAGGGAAGGAGTTCCAGGTTTTTGTCCCCTGTGGTGTAGGTACACCCACAGCGCGGTTAGGGAGGGTTTTCCAGGATTTTGTCCCCTTTGGTGTTGGTACACCCACAGCACTGTAAAGGAGAGTGTTCCAGGATTTTGTCTTTGTGATTTAGGTACACTCACAGCGCTGTTAGGGAGTTCCAGGATTTTCTCCCTGTTTAGGTAAAGCCACAGCAGTGTTAGGTAGGGAGTTCCAGGATTTTGTCCCCTGTGGTGTAGGTACACCCACAGCACTGTTAGGGAGGGATTTCCAGGATATTTTCCACTGCGGTGTAGGTACACCCACAGCGCTGTTAGGGAGGGAGTTCCAGGATTTTGTCCCCTGTGGTGTAGGTATACCCACAGTGCTGTTATGGAGGGAGTTCCAGTATTTTGTCTGTGTGGTGTAGGTACATCCACAGCGCTGTTAGGGAGGGAGTTCCAGGATTTTGTCCCCTGTGGTGTAAGTATACCCACAGTGCTGTTAGGGAGCGAGTTCCAGGATTTTGTCCCTGTGGTGTAGGTACACCCACAGCGCTGTTAGGGAGGGAGTCCCAGGATTTTGTCCCCTGTGGTGTAGGTACACCCACAGCGCTGTTAGGGAGGGAGTTCCCGGATATTTTCCCCTGCTGTGTAGGTACACCCACGGCGCTGTTAGGGTCGGAGTTTCAGAATTTTGTTCCCTGTGATGTAGGTACACCCACAGTGCTGTTAGGGAGGGAGTTCAAGCATTTTGTCCCCTGTGATGTAGGTACACCCACGGTGCTGTTAGGGAGGGAGTTCCAGCATTTTGTCCCCTGTGTGGTGTAGGTACACAGACAGCGCTGTTACGGAGGGAGTTCCAGGATATTGTCCCTGTGGTGTAGGTACATCCACGGCGCTGTTGGGGAGGGAGTTCCAGGTTTATGTCCCCATGGTGTAGGTACACCCGCAGCTCTGTTAGGGAGGCGATTCCAAGAATTTGTCCCCTGTGGTGTAGGTACCCCCACAGCGCTGTTAGGGAGGGAGTTCCAGGATGTTCTCCCTGTTGTGTCGGTACACCCACGGCGATGTTAGGGAGGGAGTTCCAGGATTTTGTCCCCTGTGGTGTAGGTACGCCCACAGTGCTGTTAGGGAGGGAGTTCCAGTATTTTGTCCGTGTTGTGTAGCTACACCCACAGCGCTGTTAGGGAGGGAGTTCCAGGACTTTTTCCCTGTGGTGTAGGTACACCCACGGTGCTGTTAGGAATGGAGTTCCAGGAATTTGTCCCTGTGGTGTAGGTACACCTCACAGTGCTGTTAGGGAAGGAGTTCCAGGATTTTGTCCCCTGTGGTGTAGGTACGCCCACAGCGCTGTTAGGGAGGGAGTTCGAGGATTTTGTCCCTGTGGTGTAGGTACAGCCACGGTGCTGTTAGGGAAGGAGTTCCAGGTTTTTGTCCCCTGTGGTGTAGGTACACCCACAGCGCGGTTAGGGAGGGTTTTCCAGGATTTTGTCCCCTTTGGTGTTGGTACACCCACAGCGCTGTAAAGGAGAGTGTTCCAGGATTTTGTCTTTGTGATTTAAGTACACTCACAGCGCTGTTAGGGAGTTCCAGGATTTTCTCCCTGTTTAGGTAAAGCCACAGCAGTGTTAGGTAGGGAGTTCCAGGATTTTGTCCCCTGTGGTGTAGGTACACCCACAGCACTGTTAGGGAGGGATTTCCAGGATATTTTCCACTGCGGTGTAGGTACACCCACAGCGCTGTTAGGGAGGGAGTTCCAGGATTTTGTCCCCTGTGGTGTAGGTATACCCACAGTGCTGTTATGGAGGGAGTTCCAGTATTTTGTCTGTGTGGTGTAGGTACATCCACAGCGCTGTTAGGGAGGGAGTTCCAGGATTTTGTCCCCTGTGGTGTAAGTATACCCACAGTGCTGTTAGGGAGCGAGTTCCAGGATTTTGTCCCTGTGATGTAGGTACACCCACAGCGCTGTTAGGGAGGGAGTTCCAGGATTTTGTCCCCTGTGGTGTAGGTACACCCACAGCGATGTTAGGGAGGGAGTTCCCGGATATTTTCCCCTGCTGTGTAGGTACACCCACGGCGCTGTTAGGGTCGGAGTTTCAGAATTTTGTTCCCTGTGATGTAGGTACACCCACAGTGCTGTTAGGGAGGGAGTTCAAGGATTTTGTCCCCTGTGATGTAGGTACACCCACGGTGCTGTTAGGGAGGGAGTTCCAGCATTTTGTCCCCTGTGTGGTGTAGGTACACCCACCGTGCTGTTAGGGAGGGATTTCCAAGATTTTGTCCCCTGTGGTGTAGGTATAGCCACGGCGCTGTTAGGGAGGGAGTTCCAGGATTTTGTCCCTTTGGTGTAGGTACACCCACATTGCTGTTTGGGAGGGAGTTCCAGGATTTTGTCCCTGTGGTGTAGGTACACCCACAGTGATGTTAGGGAGGGAGTTCCAGGATTTTGTCCCTGTGGTGTAGGTACACTCACAGCGCTGTTAGGGAGGGATTTCCAGGATTTTGTCCCCTGTGGTGTAGGTACACTCACAGCGCTGTTAGGGAGGGAGATCTAGGATATTGTCCCCTGTTTGGCATAGGTACACCCACGGGCTGTTAGGGTGGGAGTTCCAGGATTTTGTCCCCTGTGTGGTATAGGTACACCCACAGCGATGTTAGGGACTGAGTTCCAGGATTTAATCCAAATGGTGTAGGAACACCCACGGCGCTGTTTGGGAGGCGATTCCAAGATTTTGTCCCCTGTGGTGTAGGTACCCCCACAGCTCTGTTAGGGAGTGAGATCCAGGATTTTCTCCCTGTTGTGTAGGTACACCCACAGCGCTGTTAGGGAGGATGTTCCAGGATTTTGTCCCCTGTGTTGTAGTTACACCCACAACGCTGTTAGGGAGCGAGATCCAGGATTTTGTCCATGTGGTGTAGGTACACCCACAGCGCTGTTAGGGAGGGAGTTCCAGGATTTTGTCCCTGTGGTGTAGGTACACCCACGGCGCTGTTAAGGAGGGAGTTCCAGGATTTTGTCCCCTGTGGTGTAGGTACACCCACAGCGCTGTTAGGGAGGGAGTTCCAGGATTTTGTCCCCTGTGGTGTAGGTACACCCACGGCGCTGTTAGGGAGGGAGTTCCAGGATTTTGTTCCTGTGGTGTAGGTACACCCACAGCGCAGTTAGGGAGGGAGTTCCAGGATTTTGTTCTCTGTGGTGTAGTTACACCCACAGCGCTGTTAGGGAGGGAGTTCCAGGATTTTGTTCCCTGTGGTGTAGTTACACCCACAGCGCTGTTAGGGACGGATTTCCAGGATTTTGGTCCCTGTGATGTAGGTACACCCACGGTGCTTTTAGGGAGGGAGTTCCTGGATGTTGTCCCCTGTGGTTTAGGTACACCCACGGTGCTGTTAGGTAGGGTGTTCCAGGATTTTGTCCCCTTTGGTGTAGGTACACACATGGCACTGTTAGGGAGGGAGTTCCAGGATTTTGTCCCCTGTGGTGTAGGTACACCCACGGAGCTGTTAGGTAGGGTGTTCCAGGATTCTGTCCCCTTTGGTCTAGGTACACCCACGGCGCTGTTAGGGATGGAGTTCCAGGATTTTGTTCCCTGTGGTGTAGGTACACCCACGGTGCTGTTAGGTAGGGTGTTCCAGGAATTTGTCCCCTTTGGTGTAGGTACACCCACAGTGCTGTTAGGGAGGTAGTTTCAGGATTTTGTCCCCTGTGGTGTAGGTACATCCACAGTGCTGTTAGGGAGGGAGTTCCAGGATTTTATCCCCTGTTTGGTGTAGGTACACCCACGGCGCTGCTAGGGAGGGAGTTCCAGGATTTTGTCCCTGTGGTGTAGGTACACCCACGGTGCTGTTATGTAGGGTGTTCCAGGAATTTGTCCCCTTTGGTGTAGGTACACCACAGCGCTGGTAGGGAAAGCGTTCCAGAATTTTGTCCCTGTAGTTTAGGTACACCCACAGTGCTGTTAGGGAGGGAGTTCCAGGATTTGTCCCCTGTGGTGTAGGTACAACCACAGGGATATTAGGGAGGGAGTTCCAGGATTTTGTCCCTGTGGTGTAGTTACACCCACGGCGCTGTTAGGGATTGAGTTCCAGGATTTTGTCCCTGTAGTGTAGGTACACCCACAGCGCTGTTAGGGAGGGTGTTCCAGGATTTTGTCCCCTGTGGTGTAGTTACACCCACGGTGCTGTTAGGTAGGGTGTTCCAGGATATTGTCCCCTGTGGTGTAGGTACACCCACAGCGCTATTAGGGAGGGAGTTCCCTGATTTTGTCCCTGTGGTGTAGGTACACCCACGGTGCTGTTAGGGATGGACTTCCAGGATTTTGTCCTCTGTCGTGTAGTTACACCCACGTTGCTTTTAGGGAGGGAGTTCCAGGATTTTGTCCGTGTCGGGTAGCTACACCCACTGCGCTGTTAGGGAGGGAGTTCGAGGATTTTGTCCCTCTGGTGTAGGTACAGCCACAGCGCTGTTAGGGAGGGAGTTCCTGGATTTTGTCCCCTGCGTGGTGTAGGTGCACCCACAGGCTGTTAGGGTGGGAGTTCCAGTATTTTGTCAATGTGGTGTAGCTACACCCACATCGCTGTTAGGGACTGAGTTCCAGGATTTTATCCAAATGGTGTAGTGACACCCACAGCGCTGTTAGGGTGGGAGTTCCAGAATTTTGCCCCCCATGGTGTAGGTACACCCACAGCGCTGTTATGGAGGGAGTTCCAGGATATTGTCCCTGTGGTGTAGGTACATCCATGGTGCTGTTGGGGAGGGAGTTCCAGGATTATGTCCCCGTGGTATAGGTACACCCGCAGCTCTGTTAGGGAGGCGATTCCAAGAATTTGTCCCCTGTGGTGTAGGTACCCCCACAGCGCTGTTAGGGATTGAGATACAGGATTTTTTTCCCTGTTGTGTAGGTACACCCACAGCGCTGTTACGGAGGGAGTTCCAGGATTTTGTCCCTGTGGTGTAGGTACACCCACAGCGCTATTAGGGAGGGAGTTCCAGGATTTTGTCCCCTGTGGTGTAGTTACACCCACGGTGCTGTTAGGTAGGGTGTTCCAGGAATTTGTCCCCTTTGGTGTAGGTACACCCACAGCGCTGGTAGGGAGGGAGTTCCAGAATTTTGTCCCTGTAATGTAGGTACACCCACAGTGCTGGTAGGGAGGGAGTTCCAGAATTTTGTCCCTGTAGTGTAGGTACACCCACAGTGCTGTTAGGGAGGGAGTTCCAGGATTTTGTCCCCTGTGGTGTAGGTACACCCACGGCGCTGTTAGTGAGGGAGTTCCAGTATTTTGTTCCCTGTGGTGTAGTTACACCCACAGCGCTGTTAGGGACGGAGTTCCAGGATTTTGTTCCTTGTGATGTAGGTACACCCACGGTGCTGTTAGGGAGGGAGTTCCTGGATGTTGTCCCCTGTGGTGTAGGTACACCCACGGTGCTGTTAGGTAGGGTGTTCCAGGAATTTGTCCCCTTTGGTGTAGGTACACCACAGCGCTGGTAGGGAGGGCGTTCCAGAATTTTGTCCCTGTAGTTTAGGTACACAAACAGTGCTGTTAGGGAGGGAGTTCCAGGATTTGTCCCCTGTGGTGTAGGTACACCCACGGTGCTGTTAGGAATGGAGTTCCAGGATTTTGTCCGTGTGGGTTAGCTACACCCACTGCGCTGTTAGGGAGGGAGTTTGAGGATTTTGTCCCTCTGGTGTAGGTACAGCCACGGCGCTGTTAGGGAGGTAGTTCCAGGATTTTGTCCCCTGTGTGGTGTAGGTACACCCATGACGCTGTTAGTGAAGTAGATCTATGATATTGTCCCCTGTTGGGTGTAGGTACACCCACAGGCTGTTAGGGTGGGAGTTCCATTATTTTGTCAATGTGGTGTAGTGACACCCACAGCGCTGTTAGGGAGGGAGTTCCAGAATTTTGCCCCCCGTGGTGTAGGTACACCCACAGCGCTGTTACGGAGGGAGTTCCAGGATATTGTCCCTGTGGTGTAGGTACATCCACGGCGCTGTTGGGGAGGGAGTTCCAGGTTTATGTCCCCATGGTGTAGGTACACCCGCAGCTCTGTTAGGGAGGCGATTCCAAGAATTTGTCCCCTGTGGTGTAGGTACCCCCACAGCGCTGTTAGGGAGTGAGATACAGGATGTTCTCCCTGTTGTGTCGGTACACCCACAGCGCTGTTATGCAGGATGTTCCAGGATTTTGTCCCCTGTGATGTAGGTACACCCACAGCGCTGGTAGGGAGGGAGTTCCAGGATTTTGTCCCTGTGGTGTAGGTACACCCACGGCGATGTTAGGGAGGGAGTTCCAGGATTTTGTCCCCTGTGGTGTAGGTACGCCCACAGCGCTGTTAGGGAGGGAGTTTCAGTATTTTGTCCGTGTTGTGTAGCTACACCCACAGCGCTGTTAGGGAGGGAGTTCCAGGATTTTTTCCCTGTGGTGTAGGTACACCCACGGTGCTGTTAGGAATGGAGTTCCAGGAATTTGTCCCTGTGGTGTAGGTACACCTCACAGTGCTGTTAGGGAAGGAGTTCCAGGATTTTGTCCCCTGTGGTGTAGGTACGCCCACAGCGCTGTTAGGGAGGGAGTTCGAGGATTTTGTCCCTGTGGTGTAGGTACAGCCACGGTGCTGTTAGGGAAGGAGTTCCAGGTTTTTGTCCCCTGTGGTGTAGGTACACCCACAGCGCAGTTAGGGAGGGTTTTCCAGGATTTTGTCCCCTTTGGTGTTGGTATTCCCACAGCGCTGTAAGGGAGAGTGTTCCAGGATTTTGTCTTTGTGATTTAGGTACACTCACAGCGCTGTTAGGGAGTTCCAGGATTTTCTCCCTGTTTAGGTAAAGCCACAGCAGCGTTAGGTAGGGAGTTCCAGGATTTTGTCCCCTGTGGTGTAGGTACACCCACAGCACTGTTAGGGAGGGATTTCCAGGATATTTTCCACTGCGGTGTAGGTACACCCACAGCGCTGTTAGGGAGGGAGTTCCAGGATTTTGTCCCCTGTGGTGTAGGTATACCCACAGTGCTGTTATGGAGGGAGTTCCAGTATTTTGTCTGTGTGGTGTAGGTACATCCACAGCGCTGTTAGGGAGGGAGTTCCAGGATTTTGTACCCTGTGGTGTAAGTATACCCACAGTGCTGTTAGGGAGCGAGTTCCAGGATTTTGTCCCTGTGGTGTAGGTACACCCACAGCGCGGTTAGGGAGGGTTTTCCAGGATTTTGTCCCCTTTGGTGTTGGTACACCCACAGCGCTGTAAAGGAGAGTGTTCCAGGATTTTGTCTTTGTGATTTAGGTACACTCACAGCGCTGTTAGGGAGTTCCAGGATTTTCTCCCTGTTTAGGTAAAGCCACAGCAGCGTTAGGTAGGGAGTTCCAGGATTTTGTCCCCTGTGGTGTAGGTACACCCACAGCACTGTTAGGGAGGGATTTCCAGGATATTTTCCACTGCGGTGTAGGTACACCCACAGCGCTGTTAGGGAGGGAGTTCCAGGATTTTGTCCCCTGTGGTGTAGGTATACCCACAGTGCTGTTATGGAGGGAGTTCCAGTATTTTGTCTGTGTGGTGTAGGTACATCCACAGCGCTGTTAGGGAGGGAGTTCCAGGATTTTGTACCCTGTGGTGTAAGTATACCCACAGTGCTGTTAGGGAGCGAGTTCCAGGATTTTGTCCCTGTGGTGTAGGTACACCCACAGCGCTGTTAGGGAGGGATTTCCAGGATTTTGTCCACTGTGGTGTAGGTACACCCACAGCGCTGTTAGGGAGGGAGTTCCCGGATATTTTCCCCTGCTGTGTAGGTACACCCACGGCGCTGTTAGGGTCGGAGTTTCAGAATTTTGTTCCCTGTGATGTAGGTACACCCACAGTGCTGTTAGGGAGGGAGTTCAAGGATTTTGTCCCCTGTGATGTAGGTACACCCACGGTGCTGTTAGGGAGGGAGTTCCAGCATTTTGTCCCCTGTGTGGTGTAGGTACACCCACCGTGCTGTTAGGGAGGGATTTCCAAGATTTTGTCCCCTGTGGTGTAGGTATAGCCACGGCGCTGTTAGGGAGGGAGTTCCAGGATTTTGTCCCTTTGGTGTAGGTACACCCACATTGCTGTTTGGGAGGGAGTTCCAGGATTTTGTCCCTGTGGTGTAGGTACACCCACAGTGATGTTAGGGAGGGAGTTCCAGGATTTTGTCCCTGTGGTGTAGGTACACTCACAGCGCTGTTAGGGAGGGATTTCCAGGATTTTGTCCCCTGTGGTGTAGGTACACTCACAGCGCTGTTAGGGAGGGAGATCTAGGATATTGTCCCCTGTTTGGCATAGGTACACCCACGGGCTGTTAGGGTGGGAGTTCCAGGATTTTGTCCCCTGTGTGGTATAGGTACACCCACAGCGATGTTAGGGACTGAGTTCCAGGATTTAATCCAAATGGTGTAGGAACACCCACGGCGCTGTTTGGGAGGCGATTCCAAGATTTTGTCCCCTGTGGTGTAGGTACCCCCACAGCGCTGTTAGGGAGGATGTTCCAGGATTTTGTCCCCTGTGTTGTAGTTACACCCACAGCGCTGTTAGGGAGCGAGATCCAGGATTTTGTCCATGTGGTGTAGGTACACCCACAGCGCTGTTAGGGAGGGAGTTCCAGGATTTTGTCCCTGTGGTGTAGGTACACCCACGGCGCTGTTAAGGAGGGAGTTCCAGGATTTTGTCCCCTGTGGTGTAGGTACACCCACAGCGCTGTTAGGGAGGGAGTTCCAGGATTTTGTCCCCTGTGGTGTAGGTACACCCACGGCGCTGTTAGGGAGGGAGTTCCATGATTTTGTTCTCTGTGGTGTAGTTACACCCACAGCGCTGTTAGGGAGGGAGTTCCAGGATTTTGTTCCCTGTGGTGTAGTTACACCCACAGCGCTGTTAGGGACGGATTTCCAGGATTTTGTTCCCTGTGATGTAGGTACACCCACGGTGCTTTTAGGGAGGGAGTTCCTGGATGTTGTCCCCTGTGGTTTAGGTACACCCACGGTGCTGTTAGGTAGGGTGTTCCAGGATTTTGTCCCCTTTGGTGTAGGTACACACATGGCACTGTTAGGGAGGGAGTTCCAGGATTTTGTCCCCTGTGGTGTAGGTACACCCACGGAGCTGTTAGGTAGGGTGTTCCAGGATTCTGTCCCCTTTGGTCTAGGTACACCCACGGCGCTGTTAGGGATGGAGTTCCAGGATTTTGTTCCCTGTGGTGTAGGTACACCCACGGTGCTGTTAGGTAGGGTGTTCCAGGAATTTGTCCCCTTTGGTGTAGGTACACCCACAGTGCTGTTAGGGAGGTAGTTTCAGGATTTTGTCCCCTGTGGTGTAGGTACATCCACAGTGCTGTTAGGGAGGGAGTTCCAGGATTTTGTCCCCTGTTTGGTGTAGGTACACCCACGGCGCTGCTAGGGAGGGAGTTCCAGGATTTTGTCCCTGTGGTGTAGGTACACCCACGGTGCTGTTATGTAGGGTGTTCCAGGAATTTGTCCCCTTTGGTGTAGGTACACCACAGCGCTGGTAGGGAAAGCGTTCCAGAATTTTGTCCCTGTAGTTTAGCTACACCCACAGTGCTGTTAGGGAGGGAGTTCCAGGATTTGTCCCCTGTGGTGTAGGTACACCCACAGGGATATTAGGGAGGGAGTTCCAGGATTTTGTCCCTGTGGTGTAGTTACACCCACGGCGCTGTTAGGGATTGAGTTCCAGGATTTTGTCCCTGTAGTGTAGGTACACCCACAGCGCTGTTAGGGAGGGTGTTCCAGGATTTTGTCCCCTGTGGTGTAGTTACACCCACGGTGCTGTTAGGTAGGGTGTTCCAGGATATTGTCCCCTGTGGTGTAGGTACACCCACAGCGCTATTAGGGAGGGAGTTCCATGATTTTGTCCCTGTGGTGTAGGTACACCCACGGTGCTGTTAGGGATGGACTTCCAGGATTTTGTCCTCTGTCGTGTAGTTACACCCACGTTGCTTTTAGGGAGGGAGTTCCAGGATTTTGTCCATGTCGGGTAGCTACACCCACTGCGCTGTTAGGGAGGGAGTTCGAGGATTTTGTCCCTCTGGTGTAGGTACAGCCACAGCGCTGTTAGGGAGGGAGTTCCTGGATTTTGTCCCCTGCGTGGTGTAGGTGCACCCACAGGCTGTTAGGGTGGGAGTTCCAGTATTTTGTCAATGTGGTGTAGCTACACCCACATCGCTGTTAGGGACTGAGTTCCAGGATTTTATCCAAATGGTGTAGTGACACCCACAGCGCTGTTAGGGTGGGAGTTCCAGAATTTTGCCCCCCATGGTGTAGGTACACCCACAGCGCTGTTATGGAGGGAGTTCCAGGATATTGTCCCTGTGGTGTAGGTACATCCATGGTGCTGTTGGGGAGGGAGTTCCAGGATTATGTCCCCGTGGTATAGGTACACCCGCAGCTCTGTTAGGGAGGCGATTCCAAGAATTTGTCCCCTGTGGTGTAGGTACCCCCACAGCGCTGTTAGGGATTGAGATACAGGATTTTTTTCCCTGTTGTGTAGGTACACCCACAGCGCTGTTACGGAGGGAGTTCCAGGATTTTGTCCCTGTGGTGTAGGTACACCCACAGCGCTATTAGGGAGGGAGTTCCAGGATTTTGTCCCTGTGGTGTAGGTACACCCACGGCGCTGTTAGGGAGGGTGTTCCAGGATTTTGTCCCTGTCGTATAGGTACATCTACGGCGTTGTTATGGAAGGAGTTTCAGGATTTTGTCCCTGTGGTGTAGGTACACCCACAGTGCTGACAGTGAGGGATTCATTGGATTTTGTCACCTTTGGTGTAGTTTCGCAGATGGCACTGTTAGTGGGGGAGTTCCGGGATTTTTTCTCTGTGGTGTAGGCACACCATGATGCTGTTAGTGAGGGAGTACCAGTATTTTGTCCGTAACAAAAACAGAATTACCTGGAAAAACTCAGCAGGTCTGGCAGCATCGGCGGAGAAGAAAAGAGTTGACGTTTCGAGTCCTCATGACCCTTCGACAGAACTTGTTGTGTAGCTACACCCACAGCGCTGTTAGGGAGGGAGTTCCAGGAATTTTTCCCTGTGGTGTAGGTACACCCGCGGTGCTGTTAGGAATGGAGTTCCAGGAATTTGTCCCTGTGGTGTAGGTACACCTCACAGTGCTGTTAGGGAAGGAGTTCCAGGATTTTGTCCTCTGTGGTGCAGGTACGCCCACAGCGCTGTTAGGGGGGGAGTTCGAGGATTTTGTCCCTGTGGTGTATGTACACCCACGGTGATGTTAGGGAAGGAGTTCCAGGTTTTTGTCCCCTGTGGTGTAGGTACATCTACGGCGTTGTTATGGAAGGAGTTTCAGGATTTTGTCCCTGTGGTGTAGGTACACCCACAGTGCTGACAGGGAGGGATTCATTGGATTTTGTCACCTTTGGTGTAGGTTCGCAGATGGCACTGTTAGTGGGGGAGTTCCGGGATTTTTTCTCTGTGGTGTAGGCACATCCATGACGCTGTTAGTGAGGGAGTACCAGTATTTTGTCCGTGTTGTGTAGCTACACCCACAGCGCTGTTAGGGAGGGAGTTCCAGGAATTTTTCCCTGTGGTGTAGGTACACCCGCGGTGCTGTTAGGAATGGAGTTCCAGGAGTTTGTCCCCGTGGTGTAGGTACACCTCACAGTGCTGTTAGGGAAGGAGTTCCAGGATTTTGTCCCCTGTGGTGTAGGTACGCCCACAGCGCTGTTAGGGAGGGAGTTCGAGGATTTTGTCCCTGTGGTGTAGGTACACACACGCTGCTGTTAGGGTGGGAGTTCCAGGATTTTGTCCCCTGTGGTGTAGGTACACCCACGGCACTGTTAGGGAGGGAGTTCCAGAATTTTGTCCTGTAGCGTAGGTACACCCACAGTGCTGTTAGGTAGTGTGTTCCAGGAATTTGTCCCCTTTGGTGTAGGTACACCCACAGTGCTGTTAGGGAGGTAGTTTCAGGATTTTGTCCCCTGTGGTGTAGGTACATCCACAGTGCTGTTAGGGAGGGAGTTCCAGGATTTTGTCCCCTGTTTGGTGTAGGTACACCCACGGCCCTGATAGGGAGGGAGTTCCAGGATTTTGTCCCTGTGGTGTAGGTACACCCACGGTGCTGTTATGTAGGGTGTTCCAGGAATTTGTCCCCTTTGGTGTAGGTACACCACAGCGCTGGTAGGGAGGGCGTTCCAGAATTTTGTCCCTGTAGTTTAGGTACACCCACAGTGCTGTTAGGGAGGGAGTTCCAGGATTTGTCCCCTGTGGTGTAGGTACACCCACAGGGATATTAGGGAGGGAGTTCCAGGATTTTGTCCCTGTGGTGTAGTTACACCCACGGCGCTGTTAGGGAGTGAGTTCCAGGATTTTGTCCCTGTAGTGTAGGTACACCCACAGCGCTGTTAGGGAGGGAGTTCCAGGATTTTGTCCCCTGTGGTGTAGTTACACCCACGGTGCTGTTAGGTAGGGTGTTCCAGGATATTGTCCCCTGTGGTGTAGGTACACACACGGCGCAGTTAGGGAGGGAGTTCCATGATTTTGTCCCTGTGGTGTAGGTACACCCACGGTGCTGTTAGGGAGGGAGTTCCAGGATTTTGTCCGTGTGGGGTAGCTACACCCACTGCGCTGTTAGGGAGGGAGTTCGAGGATTTTGTCCCTCTGGTGTAGGTACAGCCACAGCGCTGTTAGGGTGGGAGTTCCAGGATTTTGTCAATGTGGTGTAGCTACACCCACAGCGCTGTTAGGGACTGAGTTCCAGGATTTTATCCAAATGGTGTAGTGACACCCACAGCGCTGTTAGGGAGGGAGTTCCAGAATTTTGCCCCCCATGGTGTAGGTACACCCACAGCGCTGTTAGGGAGGGAGTTCCAGGATATTGTCCCTGTGGTGTAGGTACATCCATGGCGCTGTTGGGGAGGGAGTTCCAGGATTATGTCCCCGTGGTGTAGGTACACCCGCAGCTCTGTTAGGGAGGCGATTCCAAGAATTTGTCCCATGTAGTGTAGGTACCCCCACAGCGCTGTTAGGGAGTGAGATACAGGATTTTCTCCCTGTTGTGTAGGTACACCCACAGCGCTGTTAGGGAGTGAGATACAGGATTTTCTCCCTGTTGTGTAGGTACACCCACAGCGCTGTTACGGAGGGAGTTCCAGGATTTTGTCCCTGTGGTGTAGGTACACCCACAGCGCTATTAGGGAGGGAGTTCCAGGATTTTGTCCCTGTGGTGTAGGTACACCCACGGCGCTGTTAGGGAGTGAGATACAGGATTTTCTCCCTGTTTTGTAGGTACACCCACAGCGCTGTTAGGGAGTGAGATACAGGATTTTCTCCCTGTTGTGTAGGTACACCCACAGCGCTGTTACGGAGGGAGTTCCAGGATTTTGTCCCTGTGGTGTAGGTACACCCACAGCGCTATTAGGGAGGGAGTTCCAGGATTTTGTCCCTGTGGTGTAGGTACACCCACGGTGCTGTTTGGGAGGGAGTTCCAGGATTTTGTTCCTGTGGTGTAGGTACACCCACGGTGCTGTTAGGAATGGAGTTCCAGGAATTTGTCCCTGTGGTGTAGGTACACCTCACAGTGCTGTTAGGGAAGGAGTTCCAGGATTTTGTCCTCTGTGGTGCAGGTACGCCCACAGCGCTGTTAGGGAGGGAGTTCGAGGATTTTGTCCCTGTGGTGTAGGTACACCCACGGTGATGTTAGGGAAGGAGTTCCAGGTTTTTGTCCCCTGTGGTGTAGGTACATCTACGGCGTTGTTATGGAAGGAGTTTCAGGATTTTGTCCCTGTGGTGTAGGTACACCCACAGTGCTGACAGGGAGGGATTCATTGGATTTTGTCACCTTTGGTGTAGGTTCGCAGATGGCACTGTTAGTGGGGGAGTTCCGGGATTTTTTCTCTGTGGTGTAGGCACATCCATGACGCTGTTAGTGAGGGAGTACCAGTATTTTGTCCGTGTTGTGTAGCTACACCCACAGCGCTGTTAGGGAGGGAGTTCCAGGAATTTTTCCCTGTGGTGTAGGTACACCCGCGGTGCTGTTAGGAATGGAGTTCCAGGAGTTTGTCCCCGTGGTGTAGGTACACCTCACAGTGCTGTTAGGGAAGGAGTTCCAGGATTTTGTCCCCTGTGGTGTAGGTACGCCCACAGCGCTGTTAGGGAGGGAGTTCGAGGATTTTGTCCCTGTGGTGTAGGTACACACACGCTGCTGTTAGAGTGGGAGTTCCAGGATTTTGTCCCCTGTGGTGTAGGTACACCCACGGCACTGTTAGGGAGGGAGTTCCAGAATTTTGTCCCTGTAGCGTAGGTACACCCACAGTGCTGTTAGGTAGTGTGTTCCAGGAATTTGTCCCCTTTGGTGTAGGTACACCCACAGTGCTGTTAGGGAGGTAGTTTCAGGATTTTGTCCCCTGTGGTGTAGGTACATCCACAGTGCTGTTAGGGAGGGAGTTCCAGGATTTTGTCCCCTGTTTGGTGTAGGTACACCCACGGCCCTGATAGGGAGGGAGTTCCAGGATTTTGTCCCTGTGGTATAGGTACACCCACGGTGCTGTTATGTAGGGTGTTCCAGGAATTTGTCCCCTTTGGTGTAGGTTCACCACAGCGCTGGTAGGGAGGGCGTTCCAGAATTTTGTCCCTGTAGTTTAGGTACACCCACAGTGCTGTTAGGGAGGGAGTTCCAGGATTTGTCCCCTGTGGTGTAGGTACAGCCACAGGGATATTAGGGAGGGAGTTCCAGGATTTTGTCCCTGTGGTGTAGTTACACCCACGGCGCTGTTAGGGAGTGAGTTCCAGGATTTTGTCCCTGTAGTGTAGGTACACCCACAGCGCTGTTAGGGAGGGAGTTCCAGGATTTTGTCCCCTGTGGTGTAGTTACACCCACGGTGCTGTTAGGTAGGGTGTTCCAGGATATTGTCCCCTGTGGTGTAGGTACACACATGGCGCAGTTAGGGAGGGAGTTCCATGATTTTGTCCCTGTGGTGTAGGTACACCCACGGTGCTGTTAGGGAGGGAGTTCCAGGATTTTGTCCGTGTGGGGTAGCTACACCCACTGCGCTGTTAGGGAGGGAGTTCGAGGATTTTGTCCCCTGTGGTGTAGGTACAGCCACAGCGCTGTTAGGGTGGGAGATCCAGGATTTTGTCAATGTGGTGTAGCTACACCCACAGCGCTGTTAGGGACTGAGTTCCAGGATTTTATCCAAATGGTGTAGTGACACCCACAGCGCTGTTAGGGAGGGAGTTCCAGAATTTTGCCCCCCATGGTGTAGGTACACCCACAGCGCTGTTAGGGAGGGAGTTCCAGGATATTGTCCCTGTGGTGTAGGTACATCCATGGCGCTGTTGGGGAGGGAGTTCCAGGATTATGTCCCCGTGGTGTAGGTACACCCGCAGCTCTGTTAGGGAGGCGATTCCAAGAATTTGTCCCATGTAGTGTAGGTACCCCCACAGCGCTGTTAGGGAGTGAGATACAGGATTTTCTCCCTGTTGTGTAGGTACACCCACAGCGCTGTTAGGGAGTGAGATACAGGATTTTCTCCCTGTTGTGTAGGTACACCCACAGCGCTGTTACGGAGGGAGTTCCAGGATTTTGTCCCTGTGGTGTAGGTACACCCACAGCGCTATTAGGGAGGGAGTTCCAGGATTTTGTCCCTGTGGTGTAGGTACACCCACGGCGCTGTTAGGGAGTGAGATACAGGATTTTCTCCCTGTTTTGTAGGTACACCCACAGCGCTGTTAGGGAGTGAGATACAGGATTTTCTCCCTGTTGTGTAGGTACACCCACAGCGCTGTTACGGAGGGAGTTCCAGGATTTTGTCCCTGTGGTGTAGGTACACCCACAGCGCTATTAGGGAGGGAGTTCCAGGATTTTGTCCCTGTGGTGTAGGTACACCCACGGCGCTGTTTGGGAGCGAGTTCCAGGATTTTGTTCCTGTGGTGTAGGTACACCCACGGTGCTGTTAGGAATGGAGTTCTAGGAATTTGTCCCTGTGGTGTAGGTACACCTCACAGTGCTGTTAGGGAAGGAGTTCCAGGATTTTGTCCTCTGTGGTGCAGGTACGCCCACAGCGCTGTTAGGGAGGGAGTTCGAGGATTTTGTCCCTGTGGTGTAGGTACACCCACGGTGCTGTTAGGGAAGGAGTTCCAGGTTTTTGTCCCCTGTGGTGTAGGTACACCCACAGCGCGGTTAGGAAGGGAGTTCCAGGATTTTGTCCCTGTGGTGTAGGTGCACCCATTGTGCTGTTAGGTATGGTTTTCAACATTTTTGTCCCCTTTGGTGTAGGTACACACACGCTACTGTTAGGGTGGGAGTTCCAGGATTTTGTCCCCTGTGGTGTAGGTACACCCACTGCACTGTTAGGGAGGGAGTTCCAGAATTTTGTCCCTGTAGTGAAGGTACACGCACAATGATATTAGGGAGGGAGTTCCAGGATTTTGTCCGTGTGGCGTAGGTACAACCACAGCGCTGTTAGGGAGGGAGTTCAAGCATTTTGTCCCCTTTGGTATAGGTACACCCACAGAGCTATTATGGAGGGAGTTCCAGGATATTGTCCATGTTGTGTAGATAAACCCACGGTGCTGATATGGAGCGTGTTCCAGGATTTTGTCCCGTGTGGTGTAGGTACACCCACAGCGCTGTTAGGTAGGGAGTTTCAGGAATTTGTCCGTGTGGTGTGGGTACACCCACAGCGCTGGTTGGGAGGGAGTTCCAGGATTTTGTCTGTGTGGTGTAGGTACACCCACACCGCTGTTAGGGAGCGTGTTCCAGGATTTTGTCTTTGTGGTGCAGGTACACCCATAGTGCTGTTTGGGAGGGAGTTCCAGGATTGTGTCCCCTTTGGTGTAGGTACACCCACAGCGCTGTAAGGGAGAGTGTTCCAGGATTTTGTCTTTGTGATTTAGGTACACTCACAGCGCTGTTAGGGAGTTCCAGGATTTTCTCCCTGTTTAGGTAAAGCCACAGCAGTGTTAGGTTGGGAGTTCCAGGATTTTGTCCCCTGTGGGGTAGGTACACCCACAGTGCTGTTATGGAGGGAGTTCCAGTATTTTGTCTGTGTGGTGTAGGTACATCCACAGCGCTGTTAGGGAGGGAGTTCCAGGATTTTGTCCCCTGTGGTGTAGTCATACCCACAGTGCTGTTAGGGAGCGAGTTCCAGGATTTTGTCCCTGTGATGTAGGTACACCCACAGCGCTGTTAGGGAGGGAGTTCCAGGATTTTGTCCCCTGTGGTGTAGGTACACCCACAGCGCTGTTAGGGAGGGAGTTCCCGGATATTTTCCACTGCGGTGTTGGTACACCCACAGCGCTGTTAGGGAGGGAGTTCCAGGATTTTGTCCCCTGTGGTGTAGGTACACCACAGTGCTGTTAGGGAGGGAGTTCAAGGATTTTGTCCCCTGTGGTGTAGGTACACCCACGGTGCTGTTAGGGAGGGAGTTCCAGCATTTTGTCCCCTGTGTGGTGTCGGTACACCCACCGTATTGTTAGGGAGGGATTTCCAGGATTTTGTCCCCTGCGGTGTAGGTACAGCCACGGCGCTGTTAGGGAGGGAGTTCCAGGATTTTGTCCCTTTGGTGTAGGTACACCCACATTGCTCTTAGTGAGTGAGTTGCAGGATTTTGTCCCTGTGGTGTAGGTACACCCACAGTGCTGTTAGGGAGGGAGTTCCAGGATTTTGTCCCTGTGGTGTAGGTACACCCACAGTGATGTTAGGGAGGGAGTTCCAGGATTTTGTCCCTGTGGTGTAGGTACACTCACAGTGCTGTTAGGGAGGGATTTCCAGGATTTTGTCCCCTGTGGTGTAGGTACACTCACAGCGCTGTTAGGGAGGGAGATCTATGATATTGTCCCCTGTTTGGCATAGGTACACCCACGGGCTGTTAGGGTGGGAGTTCCAGGATTTTGTCCCCTGTGTGGTATAGGTACACCCACAGCGATGTTAGGGACTGAGTTCCAGGATTTAATCCAAATGGTGTAGGAACACCCACGGCGCTGTTTGGGAGGCGATTCCAAGATTTTGTCCCCTGTGGTGTAGGTACCCCCACAGCGCTGTTAGGGAGTGAGATCCAGGATTTTCTCCCTGTTGTGTAGGTACACCCACAGCGCTGTTAGGGAGGATGTTCCAGGATTTTGTCCCCTGCGGTGTTGGTACACCCACGGCGCTGTTAGGTAGGGTGTTCCAGGATATTGTCCCCTGTGGTGTAGGTACACCCACAGCGCTATTAGGGAGGGAGTTCCATGATTTTGTCCCTGTGGTGTAGGTACTCCCACGGTGCTGTTAGGGAGGGACTTCCAGGATTTTGTCCTCTGTCGTGTAGTTACACCCACGTTGCTTTTAGGGAGGGAGTTCCAGGATTTTGTCCGTGTCGGGTAGCTACACCCACTGCGCTGTTAGGGAGGGAGTTCGAGGATTTTGTCCCTCTGGTGTAGGTACAGCCACAGCGCTGTTAGGGAGGGAGTTCCTGGATTTTGTCCCCTGTGTGGTGTAGGTACACCCACAGGCTGTTAGGGTGGGAGTTCCAGTATTTTGTCAATGTGGTGTAGCTACACCCACATCGCTGTTAGGGACTGAGTTCCAGGATTTTATCCAAATGGTGTAGTGACACCCACAGCGCTGTTAGGGAGGGAGTTCCAGAATTTTGCCCCCCATGGTGTAGGTACACCCACAGCGCTGTTAGGGAGGGAGTTCCAGGATATTGTCCCTGTGGTGTAGGTACATCCATGGTGCTGTTGGGGAGGGAGTTCCAGGATTATGTCCCCGTGGTATAGGTACACCCGCAGCTCTGTTAGGGAGGCGATTCCAAGAATTTGTCCCCTGTGGTGTAGGTACCCCCACAGCGCTGTTAGGGATTGAGATACAGGATTTTTTCCCTGTTGTGTAGGTACACCCACAGCGCTGTTACGGAGGGAGTTCCAGGATTTTGTCCCTGTGGTGTAGGTACACCCACAGCGCTATTAGGGAGGGAGTTCCAGGATTTTGTCGCTGTTGTGTAGGTACACCCACGGCGCTGTTAGGGATGGTGTTCCAGGATTTTGTCCCTGTGGTATTGGTACATCTACGGCGTTGTTATGGAAGGAGTTTCAGGATTTTGTCCCTGTGGTGTAGGTACACCCACAGTGCTGACAGGGAGGGATTCATTGGATTTTGTCACCTTTGGTGTAGGTTCGCAGATGGCACTGTTAGTGGGGGAGTTCCGGGATTTTTTCTCTGTGGTGTAGGCACATCCATGACGCTGTTAGTGAGGGAGTACCAGTATTTTGTCCGTGTTGTGTAGCTACACCCACAGCGCTGTTAGGGAGGGAGTTCCAGGAATTTTTCCCTGTGGTGTAGGTACACCCGCGGTGCTGTTAGGAATGGAGTTCCAGGAGTTTGTCCCCGTGGTGTAGGTACACCTCACAGTGCTGTTAGGGAAGGAGTTCCAGGATTTTGTCCCCTGTGGTGTAGGTACGCCCACAGCGCTGTTAGGGAGGGAGTTCGAGGATTTTGTCCCTGTGGTGTAGGTACACACACGCTGCTGTTAGGGTGGGAGTTCCAGGATTTTGTCCCCTGTGGTGTAGGTACACCCACGGCACTGTTAGGGAGGGAGTTCCAGAATTTTGTCCCTGTAGCGTAGGTACACCCACAGTGCTGTTAGGTAGTGTGTTCCAGGAATTTGTCCCCTTTGGTGTAGGTACACCCACAGTGCTGTTAGGGAGGTAGTTTCAGGATTTTGTCCCCTGTGGTGTAGGTACATCCACAGTGCTGTTAGGGAGGGAGTTCCAGGATTTTGTCCCCTGTTTGGTGTAGGTACACCCACGGCCCTGATAGGGAGGGAGTTCCAGGATTTTGTCCCTGTGGTGTAGGTACACCCACGGTGCTGTTATGTAGGGTGTTCCAGGAATTTGTCCCCTTTGGTGTAGGTACACCACAGCGCTGGTAGGGAGGGCGTTCCAGAATTTTGTCCCTGTAGTTTAGGTACACCCACAGTGCTGTTAGGGAGGGAGTTCCAGGATTTGTCCCCTGTGGTGTAGGTACACCCACAGGGATATTAGGGAGGGAGTTCCAGGATTTTGTCCCTGTGGTGTAGTTACACCCACGGCGCTGTTAGGGAGTGAGTTCCAGGATTTTGTCCCTGTAGTGTAGGTACACCCACAGCGCTGTTAGGGAGGGAGTTCCAGGATTTTGTCCCCTGTGGTGTAGTTACACCCACGGTGCTGTTAGGTAGGGTGTTCCAGGAATTTGTCCCCTTTGGTGTAGGTACACCCACAGTGATGCTAGGGACTGAGTTCCAGGATTTAATCGAAATGGTGTAGTGACACCCACAGCGCTGTTAAGGTGGGATTTCCAGAATTTTGCCCCCCGTGGTGTAGGTACACCCACAGCGATGCTAGGGACTGAGTTCCAGGATTTAATCCAAATGGTGTAGGAACACCCACGGCGCTGTTAGGGAGGCAATTCCAAGATTTAGTCCCCTGTGGTGTAGGTACCCCCACAGCGCTGTTAGTGAGTGAGATCCAGGATTTTCTCCCTGTTGTGTAGGTACACCCACAGCGCTGTTAGGGAGGATGTTCCAGGATTTTGTCCCCTGTGTTGTAGGTACACCTACAGCGCTGTTAGGGAGTGAGATCCAGGATTTTGTCCATGTGGTGTAGGTACACCCACAGCGTTGTTAGGGAGGGAGTTCCAGGATTTTGTCCCTGTGGTGTAGGTACACCCACAGTGCTGTTAGGGAGGGAGTTCTAGGATTTTGTCCCCTGTGGTGTAGGTACACCCACGGCGCTGTTAGGGAGGGAGTTCCAGGATTTAGTTCCTGTGGTGTAGGTACACCCTCAGGGCAGTTAGGGAGGGAGTTCCAGGATTTTGTCCTCTGTCGTGTAGTTACACCCACGGTGCTGTTAGGGAGGGAGTTCCAGGATTTTGTCCGTGTGGGGTAGCTACACCCACTGCGCTGTTAGGGAGGGAGGTCGAGGATATTGTCCCTCTGGTGTAGGTACAGCCACGGCGCTGTTAGGGAGGGAGTTCCAGGATTTTGTCCCCTGTGGTGTAGGTACACCCACAGCGCTGTTAGGGAGGGAGTTCCAGGATTTTGTCCCCTGTGGTGTAGTTACACCCACGGTGCTGTTAGGTAGGGTGTTCCAGAATTTTGTCCCCCTTGGTCTAGGTACACCCACGGCGCTGTTAGGGATGGAGTTCCAGGATTTTGTTCCCTGTGGTGTAGGTACACCCACATTGTTGTTAGGTAGGGTGTTCCAGGAATTTGTCCCCTTTGGTGTAGGTACACCCACATTGCTGTTAGGGAGGTCGTTTCAGGATTTTGTCCCCTGTGGTGTAGGTACACCCACGGTGCTGTTAGGTAGGGTGTTCCAGGAATTTGTCCCTGTAGTGTAGGTACACCCACAGTGCTGTTAGGGAGGGAGTTCCAGGATTTTGTCCCCTGTGGTGTAGGTACACCCACGGCGCTGTTAGGGAGGGAGTTCCAGTATTTTGTTCCCTGTGGTGTAGTTACACCCACAGCGCTGTTAGGGACGGAGTTCCAGGATTTTGTTCCTTGTGATGTAGGTACACCCACGGTGCTGTTAGGGAGGGAGTTCCTGGATGTTGTCCCCTGTGGTGTAGGTACACCCACGGTGCTGTTAGGTAGGGTGTTCCAGGAATTTGTCCCCTTTGGTGTAGGTACACCACAGCGCTGGTAGGGAGGGCGTTCCAGAATTTTGTCCCTGTAGTTTAGGTACACAAACAGTGCTGTTAGGGAGGGAGTTCCAGGATTTGTCCCCTGTGGTGTAGGTACACCCACGGTGCTGTTAGGAATGGAGTTCCAGGATTTTGTCCGTGTGGGTTAGCTACACCCACTGCGCTGTTAGGGAGGGAGTTTGAGGATTTTGTCCCTCTGGTGTAGGTACAGCCACGGCGCTGTTAGGGAGGGAGTTCCAGGATTTTGTCCCCTGTGTGGTGTAGGTACACCCATGACGCTGTTAGTGAAGTAGATCTATGATATTGTCCCCTGTTGGGTGTAGGTACACCCACAGGCTGTTAGGGTGGGAGTTCCATTATTTTGTCAATGTGGTGTAGTGACACCCACAGCGCTGTTAGGGAGGGAGTTCCAGAATTTTGCCCCCCGTGTGTAGGTACACAGACAGCGCTGTTACGGAGGGAGTTCCAGGATATTGTCCCTGTGGTGTAGGTACATCCACGGCGCTGTTGGGGAGGGAGTTCCAGGTTTATGTCCCCATGGTGTAGGTACACCCGCAGCTCTGTTAGGGAGGCGATTCCAAGAATTTGTCCCCTGTGGTGTAGGTACCCCCACAGCGCTGTTAGGGAGGGAGTTCCAGGATGTTCTCCCTGTTGTGTCGGTACACCCACGGCGATGTTAGGGAGGGAGTTCCAGGATTTTGTCCCCTGTGGTGTAGGTACGCCCACAGTGCTGTTAGGGAGGGAGTTCCAGTATTTTGTCCGTGTTGTGTAGCTACACCCACAGCGCTGTTAGGGAGGGAGTTCCAGGACTTTTTCCCTGTGGTGTAGGTACACCCACGGTGCTGTTAGGAATGGAGTTCCAGGAATTTGTCCCTGTGGTGTAGGTACACCTCACAGTGCTGTTAGGGAAGGAGTTCCAGGATTTTGTCCCCTGTGGTGTAGGTACGCCCACAGCGCTGTTAGGGAGGGAGTTCGAGGATTTTGTCCCTGTGGTGTAGGTACAGCCACCGTGCTGTTAGGGAGGGATTTCCAGGATTTTGTCCCCTGTGGTGTAGGTATAGCCACGGCGCTGTTAGGGAGGGAGTTCCAGGATTTTGTCCCTTTGGTGTTGGTACACCCACATTGCTCTTAGGGAGTGAGTTGCAGGATTTTGTCCCTGTGGTGTAGGTACACCCACAGTGCTGTTTGGGAGGGAGTTCCAGGATTTTGTCCCTGTGGTGTAGGTACACCCACAGTGCTGTTAGGGAGGGAGTTCCAGGATTTTGTCCCTGTGGTGTAGGTACACTCACAGCGCTGTTAGGGAGGGATTTCCAGGATTTTGTCCCCTGTGGTGTAGGTACACTCACAGCGCTGTTAGGGAGGGAGATCTAGGATATTGTCCCCTGTTTGGCATAGGTACACCCACGGGCTGTTAGGGTGGGAGTTCCAGGATTTTGTCCCCTGTGTGTTATAGGTACACCCACAGCGATGTTAGGGACTGAGTTCCAGGATTTAATCCAAATGGTGTAGGAACACCCACGGCGCTGTTTGGGAGGCGATTCCAAGATTTTGTCCCCTGTGGTGTAGGTACCCCCACAGCGCTGTTAGGGAGTGAGATCCAGGATTTTCTCCCTGTTGTGTAGGTACACCCACAGCGCTGTTAGGGAGGATGTTCCAGGATTTTGTCCCCTGTGTTGTAGTTACACCCACAGCGCTGTTAGGGAGCGAGATCCAGGATTTTGTCCATGTGGTGTAGGTACACCCACAGCGCTGTTAGGGAGGGAGTTCCAGGATTTTGTCCCTGTGGTGTAGGTACACCCACGGCGCTGTTAAGGAGGGAGTTCCAGGATTTTGTCCCCTGTGGTGTAGGTACACCCACGGCGCTGTTAGGGAGGGAGTTCCAGGATTTTGTTCCTGTGGTGTAGGTACACCCACAGTGCAGTTAGGGAGGGAGTTCCAGGATTTTGTTCCCTGTGGTGTAGTTACACCCACAGCGCTGTTAGGGAGGGAGTTCCAGGATTTTGTTCCCTGTGGTGTAGTTACACCCACAGCGCTGTTAGGGACGGAGTTCCAGGATTTTGTTCCCTGTGATGTAGGTACACCCACGGTGCTTTTAGGGAGGGAGTTCCTGGATGTCGTCCCCTGTGGTGTAGGTACACCCACGGTGCTGTTAGGTAGGGTGTTCCAGGATTTTGTCCCCTTTGGTGTAGGTACACACATGGCACTGTTAGGGAGGGAGTTCCAGGATTTTGTCCCCTGTGGTGTAGGTACACCCACGGAGCTGTTAGGTAGGGTGTTCCAGGATTCTGACCCTTTGGTCTAGGTACACCCACGGTGCTGTTAGGGATGGAGTTCCAGGATTTTGTTCCCTCTGGTGTAGGTACACCCACGGTGCTGTTAGGTAGGGTGTTCCAGGAATTTGTCCCCTTTGGTGTAGGTACACCCACAGTGCTGTTAGGGAGGTAGTTTCAGGATTTTGTCCCCTGTGGTGTAGGTACATCCACAGTGCTGTTAGGGAGGGAGTTCCAGGATTTTGTCCCCTGTTTGGTGTAGGTACACCCACGGCGCTGCTAGGGAGGGAGTTCCAGGATTTTGTCCCTGTGGTGTAGGTACACCCACGGTGCTGTTATGTAGGGTGTTCCAGGAATTTGTCCCGTTTGGTGTAGGTACACCACAGCGCTGGTAGGGAGGGCGTTCCAGAATTTTGTCCCTGTAGTTTAGGTACACCCACAGTGCTGTTAGGGAGGGAGTTCCAGGATTTGTCCCCTGTGGTGTAGGTACACCCACAGGGATATTAGGGAGGGAGTTCCAGGATTTTGTCCCTGTGGTGTAGTTACACCCACGGCGCTGTTAGGGATTGAGTTCCAGGATTTTGTCCCTGTAGTGTAGTTACACCCACAGCGCTGTTAGGGAGGGTGTTCCAGGATTTTGTCCCCTGCGGTGTTGGTACACCCACGGCGCTGTTAGGTAGGGTGTTCCAGGATATTGTCCCCTGTGGTGTAGGTACACCCACAGCGCTATTAGGGAGGGAGTTCCATGATTTTGTCCCTGTGGTGTAGGTACTCCCACGGTGCTGTTAGGGAGGGACTTCCAGGATTTTGTCCTCTGTCGTGTAGTTACACCCACGTTGCTTTTAGGGAGGGAGTTCCAGGATTTTGTCCGTGTCGGGTAGCTACACCCACTGCGCTGTTAGGGAGGGAGTTCGAGGATTTTGTCCCTCTGGTGTAGGTACAGCCACAGCGCTGTTAGGGAGGGAGTTCCTGGATTTTGTCCCCTGTGTGGTGTAGGTACACCCACAGGCTGTTAGGGTGGGAGTTCCAGTATTTTGTCAATGTGGTGTAGCTACACCCACATCGCTGTTAGGGACTGAGTTCCAGGATTTTATCCAAATGGTGTAGTGACACCCACAGCGCTGTTAGGGAGGGAGTTCCAGAATTTTGCCCCCCATGGTGTAGGTACACCCACAGCGCTGTTAGGGAGGGAGTTCCAGGATATTGTCCCTGTGGTGTAGGTACATCCATGGTGCTGTTGGGGAGGGAGTTCCAGGATTATGTCCCCGTGGTATAGGTACACCCGCAGCTCTGTTAGGGAGGCGATTCCAAGAATTTGTCCCCTGTGGTGTAGGTACCCCCACAGCGCTGTTAGGGATTGAGATACAGGATTTTTTCCCTGTTGTGTAGGTACACCCACAGCGCTGTTACGGAGGGAGTTCCAGGATTTTGTCCCTGTGGTGTAGGTACACCCACAGCGCTATTAGGGAGGGAGTTCCAGGATTTTGTCGCTGTTGTGTAGGTACACCCACGGCGCTGTTAGGGATGGTGTTCCAGGATTTTGTCCCTGTGGTATTGGTACATCTACGGCGTTGTTATGGAAGGAGTTTCAGGATTTTGTCCCTGTGGTGTAGGTACACCCACAGTGCTGACAGGGAGGGATTCATTGGATTTTGTCACCTTTGGTGTAGGTTCGCAGATGGCACTGTTAGTGGGGGAGTTCCGGGATTTTTTCTCTGTGGTGTAGGCACATCCATGACGCTGTTAGTGAGGGAGTACCAGTATTTTGTCCGTGTTGTGTAGCTACACCCACAGCGCTGTTAGGGAGGGAGTTCCAGGAATTTTTCCCTGTGGTGTAGGTACACCCGCGGTGCTGTTAGGAATGGAGTTCCAGGAGTTTGTCCCCGTGGTGTAGGTACACCTCACAGTGCTGTTAGGGAAGGAGTTCCAGGATTTTGTCCCCTGTGGTGTAGGTACGCCCACAGCGCTGTTAGGGAGGGAGTTCGAGGATTTTGTCCCTGTGGTGTAGGTACACACACGCTGCTGTTAGGGTGGGAGTTCCAGGATTTTGTCCCCTGTGGTGTAGGTACACCCACGGCACTGTTAGGGAGGGAGTTCCAGAATTTTGTCCCTGTAGCGTAGGTACACCCACAGTGCTGTTAGGTAGTGTGTTCCAGGAATTTGTCCCCTTTGGTGTAGGTACACCCACAGTGCTGTTAGGGAGGTAGTTTCAGGATTTTGTCCCCTGTGGTGTAGGTACATCCACAGTGCTGTTAGGGAGGGAGTTCCAGGATTTTGTCCCCTGTTTGGTGTAGGTACACCCACGGCCCTGATAGGGAGGGAGTTCCAGGATTTTGTCCCTGTGGTGTAGGTACACCCACGGTGCTGTTATGTAGGGTGTTCCAGGAATTTGTCCCCTTTGGTGTAGGTACACCACAGCGCTGGTAGGGAGGGCGTTCCAGAATTTTGTCCCTGTAGTTTAGGTACACCCACAGTGCTGTTAGGGAGGGAGTTCCAGGATTTGTCCCCTGTGGTGTAGGTACACCCACAGGGATATTAGGGAGGGAGTTCCAGGATTTTGTCCCTGTGGTGTAGTTACACCCACGGCGCTGTTAGGGAGTGAGTTCCAGGATTTTGTCCCTGTAGTGTAGGTACACCCACAGCGCTGTTAGGGAGGGAGTTCCAGGATTTTGTCCCCTGTGGTGTAGTTACACCCACGGTGCTGTTAGGTAGGGTGTTCCAGGAATTTGTCCCCTTTGGTGTAGGTACACCCACAGTGATGCTAGGGACTGAGTTCCAGGATTTAATCGAAATGGTGTAGTGACACCCACAGCGCTGTTAAGGTGGGATTTCCAGAATTTTGCCCCCCGTGGTGTAGGTACACCCACAGCGATGCTAGGGACTGAGTTCCAGGATTTAATCCAAATGGTGTAGGAACACCCACGGCGCTGTTAGGGAGGCGATTCCAAGATTTAGTCCCCTGTGGTGTAGGTACCCCCACAGCGCTGTTAGTGAGTGAGATCCAGGATTTTCTCCCTGTTGTGTAGGTACACCCACAGCGCTGTTAGGGAGGATGTTCCAGGATTTTGTCCCCTGTGTTGTAGGTACACCTACAGCGCTGTTAGGGAGTGAGATCCAGGATTTTGTCCATGTGGTGTAGGTACACCCACAGCGTTGTTAGGGAGGGAGTTCCAGGATTTTGTCCCTGTGGTGTAGGTACACCCACAGTGCTGTTAGGGAGGGAGTTCTAGGATTTTGTCCCCTGTGGTGTAGGTACACCCACGGCGCTGTTAGGGAGGGAGTTCCAGGATTTAGTTCCTGTGGTGTAGGTACACCCTCAGCGCAGTTAGGGAGGGAGTTCCAGGATTTTGTCCTCTGTCGTGTAGTTACACCCACGGTGCTGTTAGGGAGGGAGTTCCAGGATTTTGTCCGAGTGGGGTAGCTACACCCACTGCGCTGTTAGGGAGGGAGGTCGAGGATATTGTCCCTCTGGTGTAGGTACAGCCACGGCGCTGTTAGGGAGGGAGTTCCAGGATTTTGTCCCCTGTGGTGTAGGTACACCCACAGCGCTGTTAGGGAGGGAGTTCCAGGATTTTGTCCCCTGTGGTGTAGTTACACCCACGGTGCTGTTAGGTAGGGTGTTCCAGAATTTTGTCCCCCTTGGTCTAGGTACACCCACGGCGCTGTTAGGGATGGAGTTCCAGGATTTTGTTCCATGTGGTGTAGGTACACCCACATTGTTGTTAGGTAGGGTGTTCCAGGAATTTGTCCCCTTTGGTGTAGGTACACCCACATTGCTGTTAGGGAGGTCGTTTCAGGATTTTGTCCCCTGTGGTGTAGGTACACCCACGGTGCTGTTAGGTAGGGTGTTCCAGGAATTTGTCCCTGTAGTGTAGGTACACCCACAGTGCTGTTAGGGAGGGAGTTCCAGGATTTTGTCCCCTGTGGTGTAGGTACACCCACGGCGCTGTTAGGGAGGGAGTTCCAGTATTTTGTTCCCTGTGGTGTAGTTACACCCACAGCGCTGTTAGGGACGGAGTTCCAGGATTTTGTTCCTTGTGATGTAGGTACACCCACGGTGCTGTTAGGGAGGGAGTTCCTGGATGTTGTCCCCTGTGGTGTAGGTACACCCACGGTGCTGTTAGGTAGAGTGTTCCAGGAATTTGTCCCCTTTGGTGTAGGTACACCACAGCGCTGGTAGGGAGGGCGTTCCAGAATTTTGTCCCTGTAGTTTAGGTACACAAACAGTGCTGTTAGGGAGGGAGTTCCAGGATTTGTCCCCTGTGGTGTAGGTACACCCACGGTGCTGTTAGGAATGGAGTTCCAGGATTTTGTCCGTGTGGGTTAGCTACACCCACTGCGCTGTTAGGGAGGGAGTTTGAGGATTTTGTCCCTCTGGTGTAGGTACAGCCACGGCGCTGTTAGGGAGGGAGTTCCAGGATTTTGTCCCCTGTGTGGTGTAGGTACACCCATGACGCTGTTAGTGAAGTAGATCTATGATATTGTCCCCTGTTGGGTGTAGGTACACCCACAGGCTGTTAGGGTGGGAGTTCCATTATTTTGTCAATGTGGTGTAGTGACACCCACAGCGCTGTTAGGGAGGGAGTTCCAGAATTTTGCCCCCCGTGTGTAGGTACACAGACAGCGCTGTTACGGAGGGAGTTCCAGGATATTGTCCCTGTGGTGTAGGTACATCCACGGCGCTGTTGGGGAGGGAGTTCCAGGTTTATGTCCCCATGGTGTAGGTACACCCGCAGCTCTGTTAGGGAGGCGATTCCAAGAATTTGTCCCCTGTGGTGTAGGTACCCCCACAGCGCTGTTAGGGAGGGAGTTCCAGGATGTTCTCCCTGTTGTGTCGGTACACCCACGGCGATGTTAGGGAGGGAGTTCCAGGATTTTGTCCCCTGTGGTGTAGGTACGCCCACAGTGCTGTTAGGGAGGGAGTTCCAGTATTTTGTCCGTGTTGTGTAGCTACACCCACAGCGCTGTTAGGGAGGGAGTTCCAGGACTTTTTCCCTGTGGTGTAGGTACACCCACGGTGCTGTTAGGAATGGAGTTCCAGGAATTTGTCCCTGTGGTGTAGGTACACCTCACAGTGCTGTTAGGGAAGGAGTTCCAGGATTTTGTCCCCTGTGGTGTAGGTACGCCCACAGCGCTGTTAGGGAGGGAGTTCGAGGATTTTGTCCCTGTGGTGTAGGTACAGCCACGGTGCTGTTAGGGAAGGAGTTCCAGGTTTTTGTCCCCTGTGGTGTAGGTACACCCACAGCGCGGTTAGGGAGGGTTTTCCAGGATTTTGTCCCCTTTGGTGTTGGTACACCCACAGCGCTGTAAAGGAGAGTGTTCCAGGATTTTGTCTTTGTGATTTAGGTACACTCACAGCGCTGTTAGGGAGTTCCAGGATTTTCTCCCTGTTTAGGTAAAGCCACAGCAGCGTTAGGTAGGGAGTTCCAGGATTTTGTCCCCTGTGGTGTAGGTACACCCACAGCACTGTTAGGGAGGGATTTCCAGGATATTTTCCACTGCGGTGTAGGTACACCCACAGCGCTGTTAGGGAGGGAGTTCCAGGATTTTGTCCCCTGTGGTGTAGGTATACCCACAGTGCTGTTATGGAGGGAGTTCCAGTATTTTGTCTGTGTGGTGTAGGTACATCCACAGCGCTGTTAGGGAGGGAGTTCCAGGATTTTGTACCCTGTGGTGTAAGTATACCCACAGTGCTGTTAGGGAGCGAGTTCCAGGATTTTGTCCCTGTGGTGTAGGTACACCCACAGCGCGGTTAGGGAGGGTTTTCCAGGATTTTGTCCCCTTTGGTGTTGGTACACCCACAGCGCTGTAAAGGAGAGTGTTCCAGGATTTTGTCTTTGTGATTTAGGTACACTCACAGCGCTGTTAGGGAGTTCCAGGATTTTCTCCCTGTTTAGGTAAAGCCACAGCAGCGTTAGGTAGGGAGTTCCAGGATTTTGTCCCCTGTGGTGTAGGTACACCCACAGCGCTGTTAGGGAGGGATTTCCAGGATATTTTCCACTGCGGTGTAGGTACACCCACAGCGCTGTTAGGGAGGGAGTTCCAGGATTTTGTCCCCTGTGGTGTAGGTATACCCACAGTGCTGTTATGGAGGGAGTTCCAGTATTTTGTCTGTGTGGTGTAGGTACATCCACAGCGCTGTTAGGGAGGGAGTTCCAGGATTTTGTACCCTGTGGTGTAAGTATACCCACAGTGCTGTTAGGGAGCGAGTTCCAGGATTTTGTCCCTGTGGTGTAGGTACACCCACAGCGCTGTTAGGGAGGGAGTTCCAGGATTTTGTCCCCTGTGGTGTAGGTACACCCACAGCGCTGTTAGGGAGGGAGTTCCCGGATATTTTCCCCTGCTGTGTAGGTACACCCACGGCGCTGTTAGGGTCGGAGTTTCAGAATTTTGTTCCCTGTGATGTAGGTACACCCACAGTGCTGTTAGGGAGGGAGTTCAAGGATTTTGTCCCCTGTGATGTAGGTACACCCACGGTGCTGTTAGGGAGGGAGTTCCAGCATTTTGTCCCCTGTGTGGTGTAGGTACACCCACCGTGCTGTTAGGGAGGGATTTCCAAGATTTTGTCCCCTGTGGTGTAGGTATAGCCACGGCGCTGTTAGGGAGGGAGTTCCAGGATTTTGTCCCTTTGGTGTAGGTACACCCACATTGCTGTTTGGGAGGGAGTTCCAGGATTTTGTCCCTGTGGTGTAGGTACACCCACAGTGATGTTAGGGAGGGAGTTCCAGGATTTTGTCCCTGTGGTGTAGGTACACTCACAGCGCTGTTAGGGAGGGATTTCCAGGATTTTGTCCCCTGTGGTGTAGGTACACTCACAGCGCTGTTAGGGAGGGAGATCTAGGATATTGTCCCCTGTTTGGCATAGGTACACCCACGGGCTGTTAGGGTGGGAGTTCCAGGATTTTGTCCCCTGTGTGGTATAGGTACACCCACAGCGATGTTAGGGACTGAGTTCCAGGATTTAATCCAAATGGTGTAGGAACACCCACGGCGCTGTTTGGGAGGCGATTCCAAGATTTTGTCCCCTGTGGTGTAGGTACCCCCACAGCTCTGTTAGGGAGTGAGATCCAGGATTTTCTCCCTGTTGTGTAGGTACACCCACAGCGCTGTTAGGGAGGATGTTCCAGGATTTTGTCCCCTGTGTTGTAGTTACACCCACAGCGCTGTTAGGGAGCGAGATCCAGGATTTTGTCCATGTGGTGTAGGTACACCCACAGCGCTGTTAGGGAGGGAGTTCCAGGATTTTGTCCCTGTGGTGTAGGTACACCCACGGCGCTGTTAAGGAGGGAGTTCCAGGATTTTGTCCCCTGTGGTGTAGGTACACCCACAGCGCTGTTAGGGAGGGAGTTCCAGGATTTTGTCCCCTGTGGTGTAGGTACACCCACGGCGCTGTTAGGGAGGGAGTTCCAGGATTTTGTTCTCTGTGGTGTAGTTACACCCACAGCGCTGTTAGGGAGGGAGTTCCAGGATTTTGTTCCCTGTGGTGTAGTTACACCCACAGCGCTGTTAGGGACGGATTTCCAGGATTTTGTTCCCTGTGATGTAGGTACACCCACGGTGCTTTTAGGGAGGGAGTTCCTGGATGTTGTCCCCTGTGGTTTAGGTACACCCACGGTGCTGTTAGGTAGGGTGTTCCAGGATTTTGTCCCCTTTGGTGTAGGTACACACATGGCACTGTTAGGGAGGGAGTTCCAGGATTTTGTCCCCTGTGGTGTAGGTACACCCACGGAGCTGTTAGGTAGGGTGTTCCAGGATTCTGTCCCCTTTGGTCTAGGTACACCCACGGCGCTGTTAGGGGTGGAGTTCCAGGATTTTGTTCCCTGTGGTGTAGGTACACCCACGGTGCTGTTAGGTAGGGTGTTCCAGGAATTTGTCCCCTTTGGTGTAGGTACACCCACAGTGCTGTTAGGGAGGTAGTTTCAGGATTTTGTCCCCTGTGGTGTAGGTACATCCACAGTGCTGTTAGGGAGGGAGTTCCAGGATTTTGTCCCCTGTTTGTTGTAGGTACACCCACGGCGCTGCTAGGGAGGGAGTTCCAGGATTTTGTCCCTGTGGTGTAGGTACACCCACGGTGCTGTTATGTAGGGTGTTCCAGGAATTTGTCCCCTTTGGTGTAGGTACACCACAGCGCTGGTAGGGAAAGCGTTCCAGAATTTTGTCCCTGTAGTTTAGCTACACCCACAGTGCTGTTAGGGAGGGAGTTCCAGGATTTGTCCCCTGTGGTGTAGGTACACCCACAGGGATATTAGGGAGGGAGTTCCAGGATTTTGTCCCTGTGGTGTAGTTACACCCACGGCGCTGTTAGGGATTGAGTTCCAGGATTTTGTCCCTGTAGTGTAGGTACACCCACAGCGCTGTTAGGGAGGGTGTTCCAGGATTTTGTCCCCTGTGGTGTAGTTACACCCACGGTGCTGTTAGGTAGGGTGTTCCAGGATATTGTCCCCTGTGGTGTAGGTACACCCACAGCGCTATTAGGGAGGGAGTTCCATGATTTTGTCCCTGTGGTGTAGGTACACCCACGGTGCTGTTAGGGATGGACTTCCAGGATTTTGTCCTCTGTCGTGTAGTTACACCCACGTTGCTTTTAGGGAGGGAGTTCCAGGATTTTGTCCCTGTCGGGTAGCTACACCCACTGCGCTGTTAGGGAGGGAGTTCGAGGATTTTGTCCCTCTGGTGTAGGTACAGCCACAGCGCTGTTAGGGAGGGAGTTCCTGGATTTTGTCCCCTGCGTGGTGTAGGTGCACCCACAGGCTGTTAGGGTGGGAGTTCCAGTATTTTGTCAATGTGGTGTAGCTACACCCACATCGCTGTTAGGGACTGAGTTCCAGGATTTTATCCAAATGGTGTAGTGACACCCACAGCGCTGTTAGGGTGGGAGTTCCAGAATTTTGCCCCCCATGGTGTAGGTACACCCACAGCGCTGTTATGGAGGGAGTTCCAGGATATTGTCCCTGTGGTGTAGGTACATCCATGGTGCTGTTGGGGAGGGAGTTCCAGGATTATGTCCCCGTGGTATAGGTACACCCGCAGCTCTGTTAGGGAGGCGATTCCAAGAATTTGTCCCCTGTGGTGTAGGTACCCCCACAGCGCTGTTAGGGATTGAGATACAGGATTTTTTTCCCTGTTGTGTAGGTACACCCACAGCGCTGTTACGGAGGGAGTTCCAGGATTTTGTCCCTGTGGTGTAGGTACACCCACAGCGCTATTAGGGAGGGAGTTCCAGGATTTTGTCCCTGTGGTGTAGGTACACCCACGGCGCTGTTAGGGAGGGTGTTCCAGGATTTTGTCCCTGTGGTATAGGTACATCTACGGCGTTGTTATGGAAGGAGTTTCAGGATTTTGTCCCTGTGGTGTAGGTACACCCACAGTGCTGACAGTGAGGGATTCATTGGATTTTGTCACCTTTGGTGTAGTTTCGCAGATGGCACTGTTAGTGGGGGAGTTCCGGGATTTTTTCTCTGTGGTGTAGGCACATCCATGATGCTGTTAGTGAGGGAGTACCAGTATTTTGTCCGTAACAAAAACAGAATTACCTGGAAAAACTCAGCAGGTCTGGCAGCATCGGCGGAGAAGAAAAGAGTTGACGTTTCGAGTCCTCATGACCCTTCGACAGAACTTGTTGTGTAGCTACACCCACAGCGCTGTTAGGGAGGGAGTTCCAGGAATTTTTCCCTGTGGTGTAGGTACACCCGCGGTGCTGTTAGGAATGGAGTTCCAGGAATTTGTCCCTGTGGTGTAGGTACACCTCACAGTGCTGTTAGGGAAGGAGTTCCAGGATTTTGTCCTCTGTGGTGCAGGTACGCCCACAGCGCTGTTAGGGAGGGAGTTCGAGGATTTTGTCCCTGTGGTGTATGTACACCCACGGTGATGTTAGGGAAGGAGTTCCAGGTTTTTGTCCCCTGTGGTGTAGGTACATCTACGGCGTTGTTATGGAAGGAGTTTCAGGATTTTGTCCCTGTGGTGTAGGTACACCCACAGTGCTGACAGGGAGGGATTCATTGGATTTTGTCACCTTTGGTGTAGGTTCGCAGATGGCACTGTTAGTGGGGGAGTTCCGGGATTTTTTCTCTGTGGTGTAGGCACATCCATGACGCTGTTAGTGAGGGAGTACCAGTATTTTGTCCGTGTTGTGTAGCTACACCCACAGCGCTGTTAGGGAGGGAGTTCCAGGAATTTTTCCCTGTGGTGTAGGTACACCCGCGGTGCTGTTAGGAATGGAGTTCCAGGAGTTTGTCCCCGTGGTGTAGGTACACCTCACAGTGCTGTTAGGGAAGGAGTTCCAGGATTTTGTCCCCTGTGGTGTAGGTACGCCCACAGCGCTGTTAGGGAGGGAGTTCGAGGATTTTGTCCCTGTGGTGTAGGTACACACACGCTGCTGTTAGGGTGGGAGTTCCAGGATTTTGTCCCCTGTGGTGTAGGTACACCCACGGCACTGTTAGGGAGGGAGTTCCAGAATTTTGTCCTGTAGCGTAGGTACACCCACAGTGCTGTTAGGTAGTGTGTTCCAGGAATTTGTCCCCTTTGGTGTAGGTACACCCACAGTGCTGTTAGGGAGGTAGTTACAGGATTTTGTCCCCTGTGGTGTAGGTACATCCACAGTGCTGTTAGGGAGGGAGTTCCAGGATTTTGTCCCCTGTTTGGTGTAGGTACACCCACGGCCCTGATAGGGAGGGAGTTCCAGGATTTTGTCCCTGTGGTGTAGGTACACCCACGGTGCTGTTATGTAGGGTGTTCCAGGAATTTGTCCCCTTTGGTGTAGGTACACCACAGCGCTGGTAGGGAGGGCGTTCCAGAATTTTGTCCCTGTAGTTTAGGTACACCCACAGTGCTGTTAGGGAGGGAGTTCCAGGATTTGTCCCCTGTGGTGTAGGTACACCCACAGGGATATTAGGGAGGGAGTTCCAGGATTTTGTCCCTGTGGTGTAGTTACACCCACAGCGCTGTTAGGGAGGGAGTTCCAGGATTTTGTCCCCTGTGGTGTAGTTACACCCACGGTGCTGTTAGGTAGGGTGTTCCAGGATATTGTCCCCTGTGGTGTAGGTACACACACGGCGCAGTTAGTGAGGGAGTTCCATGATTTTGTCCCTGTGGTGTAGGTACACCCACGGTGCTGTTAGGGAGGGAGTTCCAGGATTTTGTCCGTGTGGGGTAGCTACACCCACTGCGCTGTTAGGGAGGGAGTTCGAGGATTTTGTCCCTCTGGTGTAGGTACAGCCACAGCGCTGTTAGGGTGGGAGTTCCAGGATTTTGTCAATGTGGTGTAGCTACACCCACAGCGCTGTTAGGGACTGAGTTCCAGGATTTTATCCAAATGGTGTAGTGACACCCACAGCGCTGTTAGGGAGGGAGTTCCAGAATTTTGCCCCCCATGGTGTAGGTACACCCACAGCGCTGTTAGGGAGGGAGTTCCAGGATATTGTCCCTGTGGTGTAGGTACATCCATGGCGCTGTTGGGGAGGGAGTTCCAGGATTATGTCCCCGTGGTGTAGGTACACCCGCAGCTCTGTTAGGGAGGCGATTCCAAGAATTTGTCCCATGTAGTGTAGGTACCCCCACAGCGCTGTTAGGGAGTGAGATACAGGATTTTCTCCCTGTTGTGTAGGTACACCCACAGCGCTGTTAGGGAGTGAGATACAGGATTTTCTCCCTGTTGTGTAGGTACACCCACAGCGCTGTTACGGAGGGAGTTCCAGGATTTTGTCCCTGTGGTGTAGGTACACCCACAGCGCTATTAGGGAGGGAGTTCCAGGATTTTGTCCCTGTGGTGTAGGTACACCCACGGCGCTGTTAGGGAGTGAGATACAGGATTTTCTCCCTGTTTTGTAGGTACACCCACAGCGCTGTTAGGGAGTGAGATACAGGATTTTCTCCCTGTTGTGTAGGTACACCCACAGCGCTGTTACGGAGGGAGTTCCAGGATTTTGTCCCTGTGGTGTAGGTACACCCACAGCGCTATTAGGGAGGGAGTTCCAGGATTTTGTCCCTGTGGTGTAGGTACACCCACGGTGCTGTTTGGGAGGGAGTTCCAGGATTTTGTTCCTGTGGTGTAGGTACACCCACGGTGCTGTTAGGAATGGAGTTCCAGGAATTTGTCCCTGTGGTGTAGGTACACCTCACAGTGCTGTTAGGGAAGGAGTTCCAGGATTTTGTCCCTGTGGTGTAGGTACACCCACGGTGATGTTAGGGAAGGAGTTCCAGGTTTTTGTCCCCTGTGGTGTAGGTACATCTACGGCGTTGTTATGGAAGGAGTTTCAGGATTTTGTCCCTGTGGTGTAGGTACACCCACAGTGCTGACAGGGAGGGATTCATTGGATTTTGTCACCTTTGGTGTAGGTTCGCAGATGGCACTGTTAGTGGGGGAGTTCCGGGATTTTTTCTCTGTGGTGTAGGCACATCCATGATGCTGTTAGTGAGGGAGTACCAGTATTTTGTCCGTGTTGTGTAGCTACACCCACAGCGCTGTTAGGGAGGGAGTTCCAGGAATTTTTCCCTGTGGTGTAGGTACACCCGCGGTGCTGTTAGGAATGGAGTTCCAGGAGTTTGTCCCCGTGGTGTAGGTACACCTCACAGTGCTGTTAGGGAAGGAGTTCCAGGATTTTGTCCCCTGTGGTGTAGGTACGTCCACAGCGCTGTTAGGGAGGGAGTTCGAGGATTTTGTCCCTGTGGTGTAGGTACACACACGCTGCTGTTAGAGTGGGAGTTCCAGGATTTTGTCCCCTGTGGTGTAGGTACACCCACGGCACTGTTAGGGAGGGAGTTCCAGAATTTTGTCCCTGTAGCGTAGGTACACCCACAGTGCTGTTAGGTAGTGTGTTCCAGGAATTTGTCTCCTTTGGTGTAGGTACACCCACAGTGCTGTTAGGGAGGTAGTTTCAGGATTTTGTCCCCTGTGGTGTAGGTACATCCACAGTGCTGTTAGGGAGGGAGTTCCAGGATTTTGTCCCCTGTTTGGTGTAGGTACACCCACGGCCCTGATAGGGAGGGAGTTCCAGGATTTTGTCCCTGTGGTATAGGTACACCCACGGTGCTGTTATGTAGGGTGTTCCAGGAATTTGTCCCCTTTGGTGTAGGTTCACCACAGCGCTGGTAGGGAGGGCGTTCCAGAATTTTGTCCCTGTAGTTTAGGTACACCCACAGTGCTGTTAGGGAGGGAGTTCCAGGATTTGTCCCCTGTGGTGTAGGTACACCCACAGGGATATTAGGGAGGGAGTTCCAGGATTTTGTCCCTGTGGTGTAGTTACACCCACGGCGCTGTTAGGGAGTGAGTTCCAGGATTTTGTCCCTGTAGTGTAGGTACACCCACAGCGCTGTTAGGGAGGGAGTTCCAGGATTTTGTCCCCTGTGGTGTAGTTACACCCACGGTGCTGTTAGGTAGGGTGTTCCAGGATATTGTCCCCTGTGGTGTAGGTACACACATGGCGCAGTTAGGGAGGGAGTTCCATGATTTTGTCCCTGTGGTGTAGGTACACCCACGGTGCTGTTAGGGAGGGAGTTCCAGGATTTTGTCCGTGTGGGGTAGCTACACCCACTGCGCTGTTAGGGAGGGAGTTTGAGGATTTTGTCCCTCTGGTGTAGGTACAGCCACAGCGCTGTTAGGGTGGGAGATCCAGGATTTTGTCAATGTGGTGTAGCTACACCCACAGCGCTGTTAGGGACTGAGTTCCAGGATTTTATCCAAATGGTGTAGTGACACCCACAGCGCTGTTAGGGAGGGAGTTCCAGAATTTTGCCCCCCATGGTGTAGGTACACCCACAGCGCTGTTAGGGAGGGAGTTCCAGGATATTGTCCCTGTGGTGTAGGTACATCCATGGCGCTGTTGGGGAGGGAGTTCCAGGATTATGTCCCCGTGGTGTAGGTACACCCGCAGCTCTGTTAGGGAGGCGATTCCAAGAATTTGTCCCATGTAGTGTAGGTACCCCCACAGCGCTGTTAGGGAGTGAGATACAGGATTTTCTCCCTGTTGTGTAGGTACACCCACAGCGCTGTTAGGGAGTGAGATACAGGATTTTCTCCCTGTTGTGTAGGTACACCCACAGCGCTGTTACGGAGGGAGTTCCAGGATTTTGTCCCTGTGGTGTAGGTACACCCACAGCGCTATTAGGGAGGGAGTTCCAGGATTTTGTCCCTGTGGTGTAGGTACACCCACGGCGCTGTTAGGGAGTGAGATACAGGATTTTCTCCCTGTTTTGTAGGTACACCCACAGCGCTGTTAGGGAGTGAGATACAGGATTTTCTCCCTGTTGTGTAGGTACACCCACAGCGCTGTTACGGAGGGAGTTCCAGGATTTTGTCCCTGTGGTGTAGGTACACCCACAGCGCTATTAGGGAGGGAGTTCCAGGATTTTGTCCCTGTGGTGTAGGTACACCCACGGCGCTGTTTGGGAGCGAGTTCCAGGATTTTGTTCCTGTGGTGTAGGTACACCCACGGTGCTGTTAGGAATGGAGTTCTAGGAATTTGTCCCTGTGGTGTAGGTACACCTCACAGTGCTGTTAGGGAAGGAGTTCCAGGATTTTGTCCTCTGTGGTGCAGGTACGCCCACAGCGCTGTTAGGGAGGGAGTTCGAGGATTTTGTCCCTGTGGTGTAGGTACACCCACGGTGCTGTTAGGGAAGGAGTTCCAGGTTTTTGTCCCCTGTGGTGTAGGTACACCCACAGCGCGGTTAGGAAGGGAGTTCCAGGATTTTGTCCCTGTGGTGTAGGTGCACCCATTGTGCTGTTAGGTATGGTTTTCAACATTTTTGTCCCCTTTGGTGTAGGTACACACACGCTACTGTTAGGGTGGGAGTTCCAGGATTTTGTCCCCTGTGGTGTAGGTACACCCACTGCACTGTTAGGGAGGGAGTTCCAGAATTTTGTCCCTGTAGTGAAGGTACACGCACAATGATATTAGGGAGGGAGTTCCAGGATTTTGTCCGTGTGGCGTAGGTACAACCACAGCGCTGTTAGGGAGGGAGTTCAAGCATTTTGTCCCCTTTGGTATAGGTACACCCACAGAGCTATTATGGAGGGAGTTCCAGGATATTGTCCATGTTGTGTAGATAAACCCACGGTGCTGATATGGAGCGTGTTCCAGGATTTTGTCCCGTGTGGTGTAGGTACACCCACAGCGCTGTTAGGTAGGGAGTTTCAGGAATTTGTCCGTGTGGTGTGGGTACACCCACAGCGCTGGTTGGGAGGGAGTTCCAGGATTTTGTCTGTGTGGTGTAGGTACACCCACACCGCTGTTAGGGAGCGTGTTCCAGGATTTTGTCTTTGTGGTGCAGGTACACCCATAGTGCTGTTTGGGAGGGAGTTCCAGGATTGTGTCCCCTTTGGTGTAGGTACACCCACAGCGCTGTAAGGGAGAGTGTTCCAGGATTTTGTCTTTGTGATTTAGGTACACTCACAGCGCTGTTAGGGAGTTCCAGGATTTTCTCCCTGTTTAGGTAAAGCCACAGCAGTGTTAGGTTGGGAGTTCCAGGATTTTGTCCCCTGTGGGGTAGGTATACCCACAGTGCTGTTATGGAGGGAGTTCCAGTATTTTGTCTGTGTGGTGTAGGTACATCCACAGCGTTGTTAGGGAGGGAGTTCCAGGATTTTGTCCCCTGTGGTGTAGTTATACCCACAGTGATGTTAGGGAGCGAGTTCCAGGATTTTGTCCCTGTGATGTAGGTACACCCACAGCGCTGTTAGGGAGGGACTTCCAGGATTTTGTCCCCTGTGGTGTAGGTACACCCACAGCGCTGTTAGGGAGGGAGTTCCCGGATATTTTCCACTGCGGTGTTGGTACACCCACAGCGCTGTTAGGGAGGGAGTTCCAGGATTTTGTCCCCTGTGGTGTAGGTATACCCACAGTGCTGTTATGGAGGGAGTTCCAGTATTTTGTCTGTGTGGTGTAGGTACATCCACAGCGCTGTTAGGGAGGGAGTTCCAGGATTTTGTCCCCTGTGGTGTAGTCATACCCACAGTGCTGTTAGGGAGCGAGTTCCAGGATTTTGTCCCTGTGATGTAGATACACCCACAGCGCTGTTAGGGAGGGAGTTCCAGGATTTTGTCCCCTGTGGTGTAGGTACACCCACAGCGCTGTTAGGGAGGGAGTTCCCGGATATTTTCCCCTGCTGTGTAGGTACACCCACAGCGCTGTTAGGGAGGGAGTTCCAGGATTTTGTCCCCTGTGGTGTAGGTACACCCACAGCGCTGTTAGGGAGGGAGTTCCAGGATTTTGTCCATGTGGTGTAGGTACACCCACAGCGCTGTTAGGGAGGGAGTTCCAGGATTTTGTCCCCTGTGGTGTAGGTACACCCATGGCGCTGTTAGGGAGGGAGTTCCAGGATTTTATCCCCTGTGTGGTGTAGGTACACCCACGGTGCTTTTAGGGAGGGAGTTCCAGGATTTTGTCCCTGTGGTGTAGGTACACCCACGGTGCTGTTAGGGAGGGAGTTCCAGCATTTTGTCCCCTGTGTGGTGTCGGTACACCCACCGTATTGTTAGGGAGGGATTTCCAGGATTTTGTCCCCTGCGGTGTAGGTACAGCCACGGCGCTGTTAGGGAGGGAGTTCCAGGATTTTGTCCCTTTGGTGTAGGTACACCCACATTGCTCTTAGTGAGTGAGTTGCAGGATTTTGTCCCTGTGGTGTAGGTACACCCACAGTGCTGTTAGGGAGGGAGTTCCAGGATTTTGTCCCTGTGGTGTAGGTACACCCACAGTGATGTTAGGGAGGGAGTTCCAGGATTTTGTCCCTGTGGTGTAGGTACACTCACAGCGCTGTTAGGGAGGGATTTCCAGGATTTTGTCCCCTGTGGTGTAGGTACACTCACAGCGCTGTTAGGGAGGGAGATCTAGGATATTGTCCCCTGTTTGGCATAGGTACACCCACGGGCTGTTAGGGTGGGAGTTCCAGGATTTTGTCCCCTGTGTGGTATAGGTACACCCACAGCGATGTTAGGGACTGAGTTCCAGGATTTAATCCAAATGGTGTAGGAACACCCACGGCGCTGTTTGGGAGGCGATTCCAAGATTTTGTCCCCTGTGGTGTAGGTACCCCCACAGCGCTGTTAGGGAGTGAGATCCAGGATTTTCTCCCTGTTGTGTAGGTACACCCACAGCGCTGTTAGGGAGGATGTTCCAGGATTTTGTCCCCTGTGTTGTAGTTACACCCACAGCGCTGTTAGGGTGCGAGATCCAGGATTTTGTCCATGTGGTGTAGGTGCACCCACAGCGCTGTTGGGGAGGGAGTTCCAGGATTTTGTCCCTGTGGTGTAGGTACACCCACGGCGCTGTTAGGGAGGGAGTTCCAGGATTTTGTCCCCTGTGGTGTAGGTACACCCACAGCGCTGTTAGGGAGGGAGTTCCAGGATTTTGTCCCCTGTGTTGTAGGTACACCCACGGCGCTGTTAGGGAGGGAGTTCCAGGATTTTGTTCCTGTGGTGTAGGTACACCCACAGCGCAGTTAGGGAGGGAGTTCCAGGATTTTGTTCCCTGTGGTGTAGGTACACCCACAGCGCTGTTAGTGACGGAGTTCCAGGATTTTGTTCCCTGTGGTGTAGGTACACCCACGGTGCTGTTAGGTAGGGTGTTCCAGGATTTTGTCCCCTTTGGTGTAGGTACACACATGGCACTGTTAGGGAGGGAGTTCCAGGATTTTGTCCCCTGTGGTGTAGGTACACCCACGGAGCTGTTAGGTGGGGTGTTCCAGGATTCTGTCCCCTTTGGTCTAGGTACACCCACTGCGCTGTTAGGGATGGAGTTCCAGGATTTTGTTCCCTGTGGTGTAGGTACACCCACGGTGCTGTTAGGTAGGGTGTTCCAGGAATTTGTCCCCTGTGGTGTAGGTACACCCACGGCGCTGTTAGGGAGGGAGTTCCAGGATTTTGTTCCCTGTGGTGTAGGTACACCCACAGCGCTGTTAGTGACGGAGTTCAAGGATTTTGTTCCCTGTGGTGTAGGTACACCCACGGTGCTGTTAGGTAGGGTGTTCCAGGATTTTGTCCCCTTTGGTGTAGGTACACACATGGCACTGTTAGGGAGGGAGTTCCAGGATTTTGTCCCCTGTGGTGTAGGTACACCCACGGAGCTGTTAGGTAGGGTGTTCCAGGATTCTGTCCCCTTTGGTCTAGGTACACCCACTGCGCTGTTAGGGATGGAGTTCCAGGATTTTGTTCCCTGTGGTGTAGGTACACCCACGGTGCTGTTAGGTAGGGTGTTCCAGGAATTTGTCCCCTTTGGTGTAGGTACACCCACAGTGCTGTTAGGGAGGTAGTTTCAGGATTTTGTCCCCTGTGGTGTAGGTACATCCACAGTGCTGTTAGGGAGGGAGTTCCAGGATTTTGTCCCCTGTTTGGTGTAGGTACACCCACGGTGCTGTTATGTTGGGTGTTCCAGGAATTTGTCCCCTTTGGTGTAGGGACACCACAGCGCTGGTAGGGAGGGCGTTCCAGAATTTTGTCCCTGTAGTTTAGGTACACCCACAGTGCTGTTAGGGAGGGAGTTCCAGGATTTTGTCCCTGTGGTGTAGTTACACCCACGGCGCTGTTACGGAGTGAGTTCCAGGATTTTGTCCCTGTAGTGTAGGTACACCCACAGCGCTGTTAGGGAGGGTGTTCCAGGATTTTGTCCCCTGTGGTGTAGTTACACCCACGGTGCTGTTAGGTAGGGTGTTCCAGGATATTGTCCCCTGTGGTGTAGGTACACCCACAGCGCTATTAGGGAGGGAGTTCCATGATTTTGTCCCTGTGGTGTAGGTACACCCACGGTGCTGTTAGGGAGGGACTTCCAGGATTTTGTCCTCTGTTGTGTAGTTACACCCACGTTGCTTTTAGGGAGGGAGTTCCAGGATTTTGTCCATGTGGGGTAGCTACACCCACTGCGCTGTTAGGGCGGGCGTTCGAGGATTTTGTCCCTCTGGTGTAGGTACAGCCACAGCGCTGTTAGGGAGGGAGTTCCTGGATTTTGTCCCCTGTGTGGTGTAGGTACACCCACAGGCTGTTAGGGTGGGAGTTCCAGTATTTTGTCAATGTGGTGTAGCTACACCCACAGCGCTGTTAGGGACTGAGTTCCAGGATTTTATCCAAATGGTGTAGTGACACCCACAGCGCTGTTAGGGAGGGAGTTCCAGAATTTTGCCCCCCATGGTGTAGGTACACCCACAGCGCTGTTATGGAGGGAGTTCCAGGATATTGTCCCTGTGGTGTAGGTACATCCATGGTGCTGTTGGGGAGGGAGTTCCAGGATTATGTCCCCGTGGTATAGGTACACCCGCAGCTCTGTTAGGGAGGCGATTCCAAGAATTTGTCCCCTGTGGTGTAGGTACCCCCACAGCGCTGTTAGGGATTGAGATACAGGATTTTTTCCCTGTTGTGTAGGTACACCCACAGCGCTGTTACGGAGGGAGTTCCAGGATTTTGTCCCTGTGGTGTAGGTACACCCACAGCGCTATTAGGGAGGGAGTTCCAGGATTTTGTCGCTGTTGTGTAGGTACACCCACGGCGCTGTTAGGGATGGTGTTCCAGGATTTTGTCCCTGTGGTATAGGTACATCTACGGCGTTGTTATGGAAGGAGTTTCAGGATTTTGTCCCTGTGGTGTAGGTACACCCACAGTGCTGACAGGGAGGGATTCATTGGATTTTGTCACCTTTGGTGTAGGTTCGCAGATGGCGCTGTTAGTGGGGGAGTTCCGGGATTTTTTCTCTGTGGTGTAGGCACATCCATGGCGTTGTTAGTGAGGGAGTACCAGTATTTTGTCCGTGTTGTGTAGCTACACCCACAGCGCTGTTAGGGAGGGAGTTCCAGGAATTTTTCCCTGTGGTGTAGGTACACCCGCGGTGCTGTTACGAATGGAGTTCCAGGAGTTTGTCCCCGTGGTGTAGGAACACCTCACAGTGCTGGTAGGGAGTGAGATCCAGGATTTTCTCCCTGTTGTGTAGGTACATCCACAGCGATGTTAGGGAGGATGTTCCAGGATTTTGTCCCCTGTGTTGTAGTTACACCCACAGCGCTGTTAGGGTGCGAGATCCAGGATTTTGTCCATGTGGTGTAGGTACTCCCACAGCGCTGTTAGGGAGGGAGTTCCAGGATTTTGTCCCTGTGGTGTAGGTACACCCATGGCGCTGTTAGGGAGGGAGTTCCAGGATTTTGTCCCCTGTGGTGTAGGTACACCCACAGCGCTGTTAGGGAGGGAGTTCCAGGATTTTGTCCCCTGTGGTGTAGGTACACCCACGGCGCTGTTAGGGAGGGAGTTCCAGGATTTTGTTCCTGTGGTGTAGGTACACCCACAGCGCAGTTAGGGAGGGAGTTCCAGGATTTTGTCCCTGTGGTGTAGGTACACCCACGGTGCTGTTATGTAGGGTGTTCCAGGAATTTGTCCCCTTTGGTGTAGGTACACCACAGCGCTGGTAGGGAGGGCGTTCCAGAATTTTGTCCCTGTAGTTTAGGTACACCCACAGTGCTGTTAGGGAGGGAGTTCCAGGATTTGTCCCCTGTGGTGTAGGTACACCCACAGGGATATTAGGGAGGGAGTTCCAGGATTTTGTCCCTGTGGTGTAGTTACACCCACGGCGCTGTTAGGGAGTGAGTTCCAGGATTTTGTCCCTGTAGTGTAGGTACACCCACTGAACTGTTAGGGAGGGTGTTCCAGGATTTTGTCCCCTGTGGTGTAGTTACACCCACGGTGCTGTTAGGTAGGGTGTTCCATGATATTGTCCCCTGTGGTGTAGGTACACCCACAGCGCTATTAGGGAGGGAGTTCCATGATTTTGTCCCTGTGGTGTAGGTACACCCACGGTGCTGTTAGGGAGGGACTTCCAGGATTTTGTCCTCTGTCGTGTAGTTACACCCACGTTGCTTTTAGGGAGGGAGTTCCAGGATTTTGTCCGTGTGGTGTAGCTACACCCACTGCGCTGTTAGGGCGGGAGTTCCAGGATTTTGTCCCTCTGGTGTAGGTACAGCCACAGCGCTGTTAGGGAGGGAGTTCCTGGATTTTGTCCCCTGTGTGGTGTAGGTACACCCACAGGCTGTTAGGGTGGGAGTTCCAGTATTTTGTCAATGTGGTGTAGCTACACCCACAGCGCTGTTATGGACTGATTTCCAGGATTTTATCCAAATGGTGTAGTGACACCCACAGCGCTGTTAGGGAGGGAGTTCCAGAATTTTGCCCCCCATGGTGTAGGTACACCCACAGCGCTGTTAGGGAGGGAGTTCCAGGATATTGTCCCTGTGGTGTAGGTACATCCATGGTGCTGTTGGGGAGGGAGTTCCAGGATTATGTCCCCGTGGTATAGGTACACCCGCAGCTCTGTTAGGGAGGCGATTGCAAGAATTTGTTCCCTGTGGTGTAGGTACCCCCACAGCGCTGTTAGGGATTGAGATACAGGATTTTTTCCCTGTTGTGTAGGTACACCCACAGCGCTGTTACGGAGGGAGTTCCAGGATTTTGTCCCTGTGGTGCAGGTACACCCACAGCGCTATTAGGGAGGGAGTTCCAGGATTTTGTCCCTGTGGTGTAGGTACACCCACGGCGCTGTTAGGGAGGGTGTTCCAGGATTTTGTCCCTGTGGTATAGGTACATCTACGGCGTTGTTATGGAAGGAGTTTCAGGATTTTGTCCCTGTGGTGTAGGTACACCCACAGTGCTGACAGGGAGGGATTCATTGGATTTTGTCACCTTTGGTGTAGGTTCGCAGATGGCGCTGTTAGTGGGGGAGTTCCGGGATTTTTTCTCTGTGGTGTAGGCACATCCATGGCGCTGTTAGTGAGGGAGTACCAGTATTTTGTCCGTGTTGTGTAGCTACACCCACAGCGCTGTTAGGGAGGGAGTTCCAGGAATTTTTCCCTGTGGTGTAGGTACACCCGCGGTGCTGTTAGGAATGGAGTTCCAGGAGTTTGTCCCCGTGGTGTAGGTACACCTCACAGTGCTGTTAGGGAAGGAGTTCCAGGATTTTGTCCCCTGTGGTGTAGGTACGCCCACAGCGCTGTTAGGGAGGGAGTTCGAGGATTTTGTCCCTGTGGTGTAGGTACACCCACGCTGCTGTTAGGGTGGGAGTTCCAGGATTTTGTCCCCTGTGGTGTAGGTACACCCACGGCACTGTTAGGGAGGGAGTTCCAGAATTTTGTCCCTGTAGCGTAGGTACACCCACAGTGCTGTTAGGTAGTGTGTTCCAGGAATTTGTCCCCTTTGGTGTAGGTACACCCACAGTGCTGTTAGGGAGGTAGTTTCAGGATTTTGTCCCCTGTGGTGTAGGTACATCCACAGTGCTGTTAGGGAGGGAGTTCCAGGATTTTGTCCCTGTGGTGTAGGTACACCCACGGTGCTGTTATGTAGGGTGTTCCAGGAATTTGTCCCCTTTGGTGTAGGTACACCACAGCGCTGGTAGGGAGGGCGTTCCAGAATTTTGTCCCTGTAGTTTAGGTACACCCACAGTGCTGTTAGGGAGGGAGTTCCAGGATTTGTCCCCTGTGGTGTAGGTACACCCACAGGGATATTAGGGAGGGAGTTCCAGGATTTTGTCCCTGTGGTGTAGTTACACCCACGGCGCTGTTAGGGAGTGAGTTCCAGGATTTTGTCCCTGTAGTGTAGGTACACCCACAGCGCTGTTAGGGAGTGAGTTCCAGGATTTTGTCCCCTGTGGTGTAGTTACACCCACGGTGCTGTTAGGTAGGGTGTTCCAGGATATTGTCCCCTGTGGTGTAGGTACACCCACAGCGCTGTTAGGGAGGGTGTTCCAGGATTTTGTTCCCTGTCATGTAGGTACACCCACGGCGCTGTTAGGGAGGCTGTTCCAGGATATTGTCCCCTGCGATGTAGGTACCCCCACAGTGCTGTTAGGTAGTGAGTTCCAAGATTAGCTCCCTGCTGTGTAGGTACACCCACAGTGCTGTTAGGGTGGGATTTCCAGGATTTACACCCCTTTAGTGTAGGTAGACCCCTGGCGCTGTTAGCGAGAGAGTTCCGGGATTTTGTCTCTGTGGTGTTGGTACATCTGTGGCGCTCTTAGGGAGGGTGTTCCAGGATTTTGTCCCTGTGGTGTAGGTACACCCACCGTGCTGTCAGGGAGGGACTTGCAGGATTTTGTCCCTGTGGTGTAGGTACACCCAGGGCGCTATTAGGGACTGAGTTCCAGGATTTTGTCCCTGCGGTGTAGGTACATCCATTGTGCTGTTAGGGAGGGAGTTCCAGGATTTTGTCCCCGTGTGTTTTAGGTACACCCACAGCGCTGTTAGGGAGGGAGTTCCAGGATTTTGTCCCTATGGTGTAGGTACACTCACAGCGCAGTTAGGGAGTTCCAGGATTTTGTCCCTGTGGTGTAGGTACACCCACGGCGCTGTTAGGGAGGGAGTTCCAGGATTTTGTCCGTGTGGTGTAGGTACACCCACAGCGCTGTTCGGACTGGAGTTCCAGGATTTTGTCCCTGTGGTGTTGGTACACCCACAGTGCTGTTAGGGAGGGAGTTCCAGGATTTTCTTGCCTGTGGTGTAGGTACACCCACAGTGCTGTTTAGGGAGGGGGTTCCAGGATTTTGTCTCTGGTGTAGGTACACCCACTGCGCTGTTAGGGTGGGAGTTCCAGGATTTTGTCTCTGTGGCGTAGGTACACCCACAGCGCTGTTGGGTTGGGAGTTCCAGGATTTTGTTCATGTGGTGTAGGTACACCCACAGCGCTGTTAGGGAGTGAGTTCCAGGATTTTGTCCCCTATGGAGTAGGTACTCCCACAGCGCTGTTAAGGAGGGAGTTCCAGGATTTTGTTCCCTGTGGTGTAGCTACACCCACAGCGCTGTTAGGGAGTGAGTTCCAGGATTTTGTCCCCTATGGTGTAGGTACACCCACAGTGATGTTAGGGTGGGAGTTCCAGGATTTTGTCCGTGTTGTGTAGGTACACCCACGACGCTGTTAGGGAGGGAGTTCCAGGATTTTGTCTCCTGTCGTGTAGGTATACCCACGTCGCTGTTAGTGAGTGCGTTCCAGTATTTTGTCCGTGTGATGTAGGTACACCCACAGCGCTGTTCGGGAGGGAGTTCCAGGATTTAGTACCCTGTGTGGTGTAGGTACACCCACAGTGCTGTTAGAGAGGGAGTTCCAGGAAATTGTCCCTATGTTGTAGGCACTCTCACGGCGCTGTTAGGGAGGGAGTTCCAGGATTTTGTCCCCTGTGGTGTAGGTACACCCACAGCGCTTTTAGGGATGGAGATCCCAGATTTTTTCCGTGTGTTGTCGGCACACCCACGGTGCTGTTTGGCAGGGAGTTCCAGGATTTTGTCCCCTGTGGTGTAGGTACACCCACGGCGCTGTTAGGGAGGGAGTTTCAGGATTTTGTCCCTGTGATTTAGGTACACCTACAGCGCTGTTAGGGAGGGAGTTTCAGGATTTTGTCCCTGTGGTGTAGGTACACCACAGTTCTGTTAGGTGGGGTGTTCCAGGATTTTGTCCCCTTTGGTGTAGGTACACACATGGCGCTGTTAGGGTGGGAGTTCTGGGATTTTGTCCCCTTTGTGGTGTAGGTACACCCACAGCGCTGTTAGGGATGGAGTTCCAGGAATTTGTCCCTGTGGTGTAGGTGCACCCACAGCGCTGTTAGGGAGTGTGTTTGAGGATTTTGTCCCTGTGGTGTAGGTACACCCACGACGCTGTTAGGGAGGGTGTTCCAGGATTTTGTCCCTCTGGTGTAGGTACACCCACAGTGCTGTTAGGGAGGGAGTTCCAGGATTTTGACCATGTGTGGTGTAGGTACACCCTTGGTGCTGTTAGGGTGGGAGTTCCAGGATTTTGTCCCTGTGGTGTAGGTACACCCACAGCGCTGTTAGTGAAGGAGATCCAGGATTTTGTCCATGTGTTGTAGGCACACCCACGGCGCTGTTACAGAGGGAGTTCTCGGGTTTGGTCCAAGCGACAGCGATATATTTCCAAGTCGGGATGGTGAGTGGCTCGGAGGGGAACTTCCAGGTCGTGGGTGTTCCCCATATGTCTGCTGCCCTTGTCCTTCTAGATGGTAGCGGTCGTGGGTTTGGGCAGCGCTGTCGAAGGAGCCTTGGTGAGTTGCTGCAGTGCATCTTGTAGATGGTACACACGCTGCTGCTACTGTGCGTCGGTGGGTGGAGGGAGTGAATGTTTGTGGATGGGGTGCCGATTGAGCGGGGGGGAGGGTGCTGCTTTGTCCTGGATGGTGTCGAGCTTCTCGAGTGTTGTGGGAGCTGCAACTCATCCAGGCAAGTGGGGAATGTCCCATCCCACTCCTGACTTGTGCCTTGTAGATGGTGGACAGGCTTTGAGGGCGGAGTCAGGAGGTGAGTTACTCTCCGCAGGATTCCCAGCCTCTGACCTGCTCTTGTAGCCACAGTATTTATATGGCTGGGTCCCCAGTTCAGTTTCTGGTCAATGGTAACCCCCAGGATGTTGATAGTGGGGGATTCAGTGAGGGTAATGCCATTGAACATCAAGGGTGCGATGGTTGGATTCTCTCTTGTTGGAGATGGTCATTGCCTGACACTTGTGTGGGGATGAATGTTATTGGCCACTGGTCAGCTCCCGAGCCTGGAAATTGTCCAGGTCTTGCTGCGTTTCGATACAGGACTGCTTCATGTATCATGGAAACACAAAACTAGGTGGGAATGTGAGTAGTGACGAGGTGTACCTAAACCACAGGGACAAAATCCTGGAACTCCCTCCCTAACAGCGCTGTGGGTGTACCTACACCACACGGGACAAAATCCTGGAACTCCCTCCCTAACAGCGCTGTGGGTGTACCTACACCACAGGGACAAAATCCTGGAACTCCCTCCCTAACAGCGCTGTGGGTGTACCTACACCACAGGGACAAAATCCTGGAACTCCCTCCCTAACAGCACCGTGGGTGTACCTACACCACAGGGACAAAATCCTGGAACTCCCTCCCTAACAGCGCCGTGGGTGTACCTACACCACAGGGACAAAATCCTGGAACTCCCTCCCTAACAGCGCTGTGGGTGTACCTAAACCACAGGGGACAAAATCCTGGAACTCCCTCCCTAACAGCGCCATGGGTGTACCTACACCACAGGGACAAAATCCTGGAACTCCCTCCCTAACAGCGCTGTTGGTGTGCCTACACCACAGGGACAAAATCCTGGAACTCCCTCCCTAACAGCGCTGTGGGTGTACCTACACCACAGGGACAAAATCCTGGAACTCCCTCTCTAACAGCGCTGTTGGTGTGCCTACACCACAGGGACAAAATCCTGGAACTCCCTCTCTAACAGCGCTGTGGGTGTACCTACACCACAGGGACAAAATCCTGGAACTCCCTCCCTAACAGCGCTGTGGGTGTACCTACACCACAGGGACAAGATCCTGGAACTCCCTCCCTAGCAGCGCCGTGGGTGTACCTACATCACAGGGTCAAAATCCTGGAACTCCCTCCCTAACAGCGCTGTGGGTGTACCTACACCACAGGGACAAAATCCTGGAACTCCCTCCCTAACAGCGCTGTGGGTGTACCTACATCACAGGGACAAAATCCTGTAACTCACTCCCTAACAGCGCCATGGGTGTACCTACACCACAGGGACAAAGTCCTGGAACTCCCTCCCTAACAGCGCTGTGGGTGTACTTACACCACAGGGACAAAATCCTGGAACTCCCTCCCTAACAGCGCTGTTGGTGTGCCTACACCACAGGGGACAAAATCCTGTAACTCACTCCCTATCAGCGCCATGGGTGTACCTACACCACAGGGACAAAATCTTGGAACTCCCTCCCTAACATCACCGTGTATGTTATCTGCTTGGACTTCCAGAAGGCCTTTGATAAGGTGCCGCACTGGAGGCTGCTCAGTAAGATAAGAGCCCTTGGTGTTAGAGGCAAGGTACTAGCATGGATAGAAGATTGGCTGTTTGGCAGGAGGCAGAGAGTGGGGATAAGGGGGTCCTTCTCAGGATGGCAGCCGGTGACTAGTGGAGTTCTGCAGGGGTCAGTGTTGGGACCACAACTTTTCACTTTATATATTAATGATCTGGATGAAGGAACTGAGGGCATTCTGGCTAAATTTGCAGATGATACAAAGATAGGTGGAGGGACAGGTAGTATTGAGGAGGCGGGGAGGCTGCAGGAGGGTTTGGACAGGTTAGGAGAATGGGCAGAGAAGTGGCAGATGGAATACAACGTGGGCAAGTGTGAGGTCATGCACTTTGGTGGGGAGAATAGAGGCATAGACTATTTTCTAAATGGGGGAGAGAATTCAGAAACCTGGAGTGCAAAGGGACTTGGGAGTCCTAGTCCAGGATTCTCTTAAGGTTAACTTGCAGCTTGAGTCGGTAGTTAGGGAGGCAAATGCAATGTTGGCATTTATTTCGAGAGGACTAGAATATAAAAGCAGAGATGTGCCGCTGAGGCTTTATAAGGCTCTGGTCAGACCACATTTAGAATATTGTGAGCAATTTTGGGCCCCGTATCTCAGGAAGGATGTGCTGGCCCTGGAGAGGGGTCCAGAGGAGGTTCACGAGAACGATCCCAGGAATGAAAAGGCTTTAACATATGAGGAACGTTTGAGGACTCTGGGTCTATACTCGATGGAGTTTAGAAGGATGAGCGGGGGGGGGATCTGATTGAAACTTACAGAATACTGAAAGGCCTGGATAGAGTGGGACGTGGGGAAGATGTTTCCATGAGTAGGAGAGACTCGGACCCGAGGGGCACAGCCTCAGAGTAAAGGGAAGACCTTTTAGAACAGAGATGAGGAGAAACTTCTTTAGCCAGAGAGTGGTGAATCGATGGAATTCATTGCCACAGAAGGCTGTGGATGTCGGGTCATTGAGTGTATTTAAGAGTGAGATAGATAGGTTCTTGATTGGTAAGGGGGGGTCAAAAGTGACGGGGAGAAGGCGGGAGAATGGGGGTTGAGAAACCTATCAGCCGTGATTGAATGGCGGAGCAGAGTCGATGGGCCGAATGGCCTCATTTCTGGCCTGATGGTCTTATGGGGCGTTCGGGGATAGCACGAGGAGGTGGGACGCAAGACTGCGTCTGAAAGGCAGCGTCCTGATCCGGGTGCTCGGCCGATCCAGGGCAGGGAGCTCGGAGCCCTGCACCGGGAACTTGCGAAAATTAAGCTGGACAAGGGGTTGTGGCAAAACTGACAAAGAGAAGGCAAAATAGGCACACACACACACACACACAAACACACACACACACACACACACACACACACACACAAACAAATTGGGAGAAAAGGATTGATCTTTATTTTGAGTGAGTCACACAGAACATGTTTGCCAGTTAAACTGAGCAAGCGATACTCAAATAAGCTAGAGTGCCCATGTTACCAGTTCCGGCAAATGAATTCTCTCCCTCTCTCTCTCTCTCTCTCTCTCTCTCTTTCTCTTTCGGCTGAGTCTCACTTGGCCCTTTCTCTCTCTCTCTCTCTCTCTCGCCTCTGAGTCAGTGGGTTTGAGCCTCACCCCAAAGGCTTGATCCAGGCCCGAAAACCAGCGCCAAGGGAACCCCGCGCTGTCGGAGGGTCAGTACTGAGGGAGAGCCGCACTGTCGGAGGGTCAGTACTGAGGGAGAGCCGCACTGTCGGAGGGTCAGTGCTGAGGGAGAGCCGCACTGTCGGAGGGTCAGTGCTGAGGGAGAGCCGCACTGTCGGAGGGTCAGTGCTGAGGGAGAGCCGCACTGTCGGAAGGTCAGTACTGAGGGAGAGCCGCACTGTCTGAGGGTCAGTCCTGAGGGAGAGCCGCACTGTCGGAAGGTCAGTACTGAGGGAGAGACGCACTGTCCCTCTCTGACCGTCCACTCATCCAAATCTCTGCTGCTTCCCAACCTGTGTCCGACCTCTCACTGAGGCCCATCCCCACCCTCCTCCTGTCCGGCACCTCGCTCCCTCCCTATCTCTATAACCTCCTCCAGCTCCCTACACCCCTCCAAATCTCTGTAACCTCCTCAAGCCCCTACACCCCTCCCTATCTCTGTAACCTCCTCCAGACACTACACCCCTCCCTATCTCTGTAACCTCCTCCAGACCCTACACCCCTCCCTATCTCTGTAACCTCCTCCATCCCCTCTACACCCCCTCCCTATCTCTGTAACCTCCTCCATCCCCCCTACACCCCCTCCCTATCTCTGTAACCTCGCTTCTCCGATTCCAGCCTCTCGAGCGTTCCCCGATTCCCATTGGCGGCCGGTGGTGGGAGAGTCGCTAAGCTTTGCATCCTCCCTCAACCTCTCCTTCCCTCTCTCTCTCTCTCTCTCCCCCCCTCTCCTCTTCTTTAAGCCCTTCTGCTTTGTCCGGGGTTTGAGTCTTCTGTCTCGAATGTCTTCCTCCTGCGGCCTCTTGAGTTTCTCTCCCTGTGAGAGATATCTCGGGGATATACGACTGCGTTAATAGCGAGAGAATAAATCTGAACTGTGCGGGTTGAGGTATTGGAGCGCGAAGACGGGGCAAAGCAGAGTTTAAATCCTTCGGAGTGCTCGGCAGAAAAGTGAAACGTCGGCTGATAGGCTCAGTGAAAATGAGGCGCCTCTTCATTCGCTTATCCACTGGCTCCTCCCATTCCTGCCACATCCCTCCCCAGTTTCTGTCAACGATGGTCAGTAGTGGAGGAGGAGGGTAAGGGGTGGGGGGGGGTGGGGGGGCGTGGGGCCGAGCCTCGACTCGACCTCTTTCCTGATTGGCCGCCGGCCCTGTCACTCGGGGACCTGGCCAGGGTAGTTGACCAACCCGGTCGCCGCTCCTCTGCTGGCACCTTCCCTGCCCCTGCTCGCTCTACGCCGGCCACCCCTCAGCCTCGCCCTCACGGATTGGCTGAGCCGCCCGCGACCACACCCCCCCCGCCCCCCGGATGACCCCGCCCCGCCCCAAAGCAGCTCAGCGATCAACACCGCTGCCACCATGTTATAGTGCCTCTGCAAGTGGTTCTGGTGGCACGGCGACCCCCAGGAAGGGTCGGCTGACCTCCGAGGTGGGGAGGTGGGTGGGGGGGGGGGGCGTGGTGAGCGAGGGGGAGTGGGGCGGCGGCGCTGAGGTGCAGAATCCCCCGGACGTGGCAGTTGGTGGGGGGTGGGGGGCGCGATACACTTTTGGTGGGTCAAGACCGGGGGTGGTGCCGGGGTGGGGGCGGGGGTGGGGGGGGGGGTCCTTTCTCTCTCTCTCTCTCCCCCATCCTGGGGAACCCTCTCCCCCCTCCCTTCCCCCAACTCGAGAAAGTTCTCTACGTTGTGGGAGGGGAGATGGAGGGGATGGAAGGGGAGTTGGGAGCAATTGGAGGCATTGAGGGTTGACGTTGGGGGTTAAGTGGGGGGGGTGAGGGGAGGGGAGGGGAGGGGGAGGGGAGTTGGGAGCCAATTGGAGGCATCAAGGGTTTACGTTAGGGGTTACGTTGGGGGTGAGGGGAGGGGGAGGGGGAGGGGAGTTGGGAGCCAATTGGAGGCATCAAGGGTTTACGTTGGGGGTTACGTTGGGGCTGAGGGGAGGGGAGGGGGAGGGGAGGGGAGTTGGGAGCCAATTGGAGGCATCGAGGGTGTACTTTGGGGGTTAAGTGGGTTTCGAGAGTCCGAGTGGCTGCGTGTCCCTTCGCCGCCAACAACCCCAACCTCTCCCCCCCGCCCAACACGCCCACCTCCCCTCCGACCTCTCTCTCTCCTCCCCCCGCCCCCGACCTCCCCAACAGAGGCCATTCAGTCCATCAGGTCGATGCTATCTCCCTCTCAGACAAGGCTCCCCCCCAACACGCCCACCTCCCCTCCGACCTCTCTCTCTCTCCTCCCCCCCACCCACCCCCGACCTCCCCAACAGAGGCCATTCAGTCCATCGGGTCGATGCTATCCCTCTCTAGAGTCGCCTCACCCCCCCCCACCCCCCCCCCCCCCCCCACCCCCTCCAGCCGGCCCACCCGGCGGTCAGTAGTCATACTCGCAGATGTAGTACATCCTCCGCATGCAGTCCTTGTCCCACCACTTGCCGTCGTCGGTGGAGAGGGCCACGCAGTTCTCTTGCCTCCCGCCGTTGGGTTGCCCCAGCTGGGGGTCCCGGAACCAGTGGTCGGAGAGGGCGGACCGGGTGCCGTCCTGGTAGACGTAGGCCCCCTCGTTCAGCCGGTCGGTCACCCCGATCCAGGCCGGCCAGTTGCCGGGACCGAAGAAGGACTTGGTGTAGGCAGCCAGGGCCTCCATCTCCAAGGCACCCCGGGGGCTGGCCAAGCGACCACCCCCTTCCCCGCACAGCCGGGCCCCCTCGTCGAACGTCTCGAAGGCCTTGACCCCCAGGAAGCACTTGGCGTTGACCCGCCGTCCCTTGGCGCAGCCTGAGGTGGGGGGGGTGGGGGGAGAAGGGGAGAGGTGTCAATTTGGGCATCGGCCGACTGTCACCCACCCGCCCACCCCCCCCTCCCCACTTCCCAGCTATCACCCAAACCCCCTGTCCGACTGTCACCCAACCCCCACCCCGTCCGACTATCACCCAACACCCTCACCCGACTGTCACCCAATCCCTCCCGTTCGACTGTCACCTGACCCCCTCATCCGACTGTCACCCAACCCCCCCTGTTCGACTGTCACCCAACACCCTCACCTGACTGTCACCCAAACCCCCTCTGTTCGACTGTCATCTGACCCCCTCACCCGACTGTCACCTGACCCCCTCACCCGACTGTCACCCAACCCCCCCCGTTCGACTGTTACCCAACCCCCCCGTCCGACTGTTACCCAACCCCCCCGTCCAACTGTCACCCAACTCCCTCACCCGACTGTCACCCAACCCCCTCACCCGACTGTCACCCAACCCCCCCATGTTCGACTGTCACCCAACCCCCCCTCTGTTCGACTGTCACCTGACCCCCTCACCCGACTGTCACCCAACACCCCCCGTTCGACTGTCACCCGACCCCCTCACCTGACTGTCACCCAACCCCCCCCGTCCAACTGTCACCCAAACCCCAACTCCGACTGTCACCCAACCCCACCCCTGTCCGACTGTCACCCAAATCCCTCACCCAACTGTCACCCATTCCCTGACTGTCAACCAACCCCTTCCTCCCAACTGTCACCCAACCCGCACCCCCCGTCTGACTGCCACCCAACCTTCCCCATCCGACTGTCACCCAACTCCTGCCCGCCTGACTGTCACCCAACCCCCTTCACCCGACTGTCGCCGAACTCCCCGTCTGACTGTCAGCCAAACCCCCGACCAACTGTCACACAAACCCCCTCGCCTGACTGTCACCCAACGCCATCCTCCTGACGGTCAACCAAACCCCTCACCCGACTGTCACCCAAATCCCCTCATCCCATTGTCACCCAACTCCCCACCCAATTATCACCCATTTCCTTCACCCAAACTCCACTCAAAAATCACCAACCTCGAGACTACTCGTGTTTCCAACTCCTTTCATTTACCCAAGTAAAATGGTCACTGTTGGCTCACTGTTTCTGATTTTACCCAGTGAAAAGGTCACTGATTGGCTCACTGTTTCTGATTTTACCCCAGTAAAAAGGTCACTGTTTGGCTCAGTTTCTGATTGTACCCAGTGAAAAGGTCACTGATTGGCTCACTGTTTCTGATTGTACCCAGTGAAAAGGTCATTAATTGGCTCACTGTTTCTGATTGATCTCCAGTGAGATGGTCACTGATTGGCTCACTGTTTCTGATTGTTCTGCAGTGAGATGGTCACTGATTGGCTCACTGTTTCTGATTGTACCCCAGTGAAAAGGTCACTGATTGGCTCACTGTTTCTGATTGTACCCAGTGAAAAGGTCACTAATTGGCTCACTGTTTCTGATTGATCTCCAGTGAGATGGTCACTGATTGGCTCACTGTTTCTGATTGTTCTCCAGTGAGATGGTCACTGTTGGCTCACTGTTTCTGATTGTACCCCAGTGAAAAGGTCACTGATTGGCTCACTGTTTCTGATTGTACCCCAATGAAAAGGTTACTGATTGGCTCACTGTTTCTGATTGTTCTCCAGTGAGAAGGTTACTGATTGGCTCACTGTTTCTGATTGTACCCCAGTGAAAAGGTCATTGATTGACTCACTGTTTCTGATTGTACCCCAGTGAAAAGGTGGTCACTGATTGGCTCACTGTTTCTGATTGGACTTCAGTGAGGTGGTCACTCATTGGCTCACTATTTCTGATTGTCCCCCAGTGAAAAGGTCACTGATTGGCTCACTGTTTCTGATTGTTCTCCAGTGAGATGGTCACTGAGTGGCTCACTGTTTCTGATTTGTACCCCAGTGAAAAGGTCACTGATTGGCTCACTGTTTCTGATTGTACACAGTGAGATGGTCACTGATTGGCTCACTGTTTCTGATTGTACCCATTGAAAAGGTCACTGATTGGCTCACTGTTGCAGATTGTACCCAGTGAAAAGGTCACTGATTGGCTCACTGTTTCTGATTGTGCCCCAGTGAAAAGGTCACTGATTGGCTCACTGTTTCTGATTGTACCCAGTGAAAAGGTCATTAATTGGCTCACTGTTTCTGATTGATCTCCAGTGAGATGGTCACTGATTGGCTCACTGTTTCTGATTGTTCTGCAGTGAGATGGTCACTGATTGGCTCACTGTTT